>NW_020206101.1:0-4220 GCF_001531365.2 Cynara cardunculus var. scolymus | reverse complement strand
TTTTTTTGTATTTGCTATCCTTTGTGTGTAAGTTAAGATTGTTTAGATAGGTTTCTTATAACTTATCTTTCCGCAGACAATCTTGTAAAATCTGTATTGATCTTCTTTATCAATATATATTTTAAATTTGAAAATTGTGTTTGTATTCATCCCCCCCCTTTTACAAACTGTTTAGTATTCTTGTATACCATTTGGGACCAACAAAGCTGGAATGCAAGAAATCAGAAAAAGAAATCGAGAAGATAAGTGAAAATTTTTTCTGAATTTTTTTTGTGTGTTCTTCGTGTTCTTGATTTTTTTTTAGATTTTGATCCGATTTTTCATAAAATTATTGTGTTTTTGTGTTAAAAACAGGATCAAAATACTCGAAATTACATTGTGAATCTTTGTTATTCACAAAGTTTTATGATTTGATCACTGAATTTCAAGAATTATTCGGATTTTGTGTTTTTAGATTTTTTCGTGTTCTTGAATTTTTTTTAAAAACCAGTGTTTTTGATCCAATTTTTTAAATTTTTTTTAGTTTTTGTGTTTTTGATTGCTTTTGATCTGTTTTGAATATTTTAGATTGATTGTTTTTGTTAAACCGCCCATTTATTTAAAGCCCAATGGTTAAGGCCTAATTCTTCATTCGGTTTAGAGCTCTTGTTCTTAAATCGTTCAAGTAAACAGCATAGCTTCTTGTTCTTAAATCTAAGGTGGTGTAAGCTTCTTGACCGGATTGTTCACCAGTTGATATATATCAATCGGTTTCTAGACTGAGTAAATCGCACAAAGCATCACCGGATATCTTGAGCGGTGTTCGTCTACACTGCACATAGCTTGAGCGGAGAAGGATTTACACTGCAAGTAGGTTGAGCGGAGAGGTAAACCGTTTACCTCTTGAACGGATTTCTTGAATGGATTAAGCTACACCAGACATTTTCAGGTAAGTTTTGGTTTTCAATTTTTTTGAGCGGTTTACAACTAAACCTTTTACCTCTTGACCGGAGTTGTGATCGGTTTAGTTTTAGTCTTGAGCGGTTTAGGACTTAGAATTTGTGCATCGAAGTATTTTGAGCGGACTTCTAATCCGCTTGATTCCATTTACCCAGATTATTGATTGTTCATTATMTCTTAATTCTTCGATTTCTATCAAGCATAATCTTTGTTGGTGTGTGGATTTCTTGATTCAATTGAGCGGACTCGTATATCTCTCATTTGTAAATCGAACTCAGCTTCAATTTGTTCATCTGAGTTTTTGCTATTTGTTCGAAAATCTCATCATCTAATATTCTTGATTTTGCGAACCTATCTGATTTGTTACTGCTGGTGTATGAAATTGCTGTGTTAGTGGTTTAAAAGAATGAAAAGGCAGCAGGTTTATTAAACTGTATGGAAGCCTTACAAAGTTGCTACTTGTTAAAGCTGTTTAAGACATCAACATCTCTGTTCATAAATTTCTGTTTGTTCATTGCTAATTGATTATGTTTCTTGCTTCATCTAACATAGAAGAATAGAGGAATTACATTTGTTAGTTGCTGTGTGTTTGTGTTAGAAATTTCACAAAGATTGAGCTTGTGCAGTAAGATTGTTTTCACGAGATTTATGCAGTAAAAGTTGTTTGAATAAATTTTGTCCAACAGCTTCTAAGGGCAGTTCAAGTGTTGGTTTGCTGTTAGTTTTGCTCACGTTTGACAGCAACAAACTGTCCAAGCAATAATACAACTTTCATTTGGTWCTCTACATAGGATGACTGTCTATTGATTGAGTTTAAAACAGCAGCTCAGGAGATTGGTAACTGTTTCTGATTTGTGCAGAAAGTTTAGTGCAACAACTATATTTTGACAGCAACTACATTTTGACAACAACTATTGTGAAAGCATCATCAGCAGTGTGCAGGTTTAAGTTGATGCTATATTCTGTTTAAGCTATGTATTTGGACTAAGTTTGTTGCTATTTTCTTTTGATTTTGAGTTTGAGGCTGTTTTGATTTTGTTTGTGTATTTGCTGTTCATGGTTTTAGACAGCAACAGTTTTAACAGCAGGTCTTGACAGCATTGTGCAGCAAGTTCTTTGTTGTGAGCTGTTTGGTGCAGCAATAACAACAACAAGATTAGAGTTCTGTTTAACAGTTTCTGTGTGCTTGTTCATAGCTTGTTGTTGTGTTTGGATATAGACAGGTTATTTGCAGCAGCTCGGTAGATTGGACAACAGGTTCTTAACAGTCATGAGACCAAGATGATGATGAACAACAGGTTGAAGCAGCAGCAAGGTTGATAGTCAAACATTGCAGCTCACAGATACACAGCTCACAGATAAACTGGTTGATAGTCAAGGTTTACATAGTTAAACAGCTCCACAGCATTGCAAGGTTTTCAAAACAGCAGCTCAGGTTGTAGCAACAAGATCAAAACAGCAATAACAGCAATAACAACAGGTTTAAGCAGCTTTATTTTAAGATTGTGTTTGCTGTTGTCTATTGTGTTTGGACAGCAGCAGGTTTTAAAACAGGTTTCTGTTTAACAAGTTTTTAAAACAGGTTCCAAACAGGTCAGATATTACTGTTTGTGTTTGTTGTTTTAAGCTTTTAAAATTTGTTTTGAGTTCAATACAGTTGGCCTCTTGATTGCTATTGKTCTGAACTTGGTTGTTGTGTTTAAAATTTGAAACAAGTAACAGCAGCAACGAACTAGATTTGAAACAGCAGCTACAAATAGTTGTGTACAGGTTCTRACTTCTGTTCTGTGTTGGTTAGTTGACTGTGTGCATACACAGAGAAGAAAAGAACACARCAAGGGTTTACACAGATACATTGCAAGATTGATAGTCAAGATTGGTGTTTGAAGCAGCAGCAGGACTTGATTGTGGTTTGAGTGTTGTTACTACATTTGCCTAGCAAAGGTTTTCTGTGTTTGTGTGTTTGTTCGTTATTGATTTGCTGTTTTGACTTGACACTGTTATCTGTGTTACATTGTGCAACAAGTATAGTTTCCTTGTGCAGCATTGTGAAACACTGTGTAAACAGCAGCCCAGGTGACAGAAGTATGCAGATTTAAGCTAAACAGAAACTTCAAAACATTTATCAAAGGTTGAGAGATAAAATTTTGCTGTACTGTGTTGGTGCGGAGAAGAAAGAAACAGCAGCTTATCTTTTTAGTTTTTGGTTTGGTAACAATTCAGTGTGCAGTGTGCAAGCCAGAACTAAAACAGAAGAACAGACTTGTAACAGCAATTGTTTCTCTATTTCTGTTAACTGTTAACTGTTAACCAAGGTTCTTTGTTATTTGCTGTTTGGTGCAGCATCAATCATTGCTGTTTGCTAGATTTAAGGTACAGGTTTGCAATTTGTGGACTGGATCACAGCAGCAGCAAGGACTGTGTTTTTGTGAAAGCAATTTGTTTTTGTGCTGCTATTGTGTGTGTAGGACTGTGTTTGTTGTAACAGCAGGACTAAAACAGCTTCACTTTGGGTCTGGTTTAACAGCAGACTAAAACAGCAGTTTATTCAGATCTTAATTCTGTTTTGTGATTGTATATTTGTGAATTTGAGGACTGAATCAGAAGCTATCTGCACAGAGGTCAAGTAAGTTTTTGAAGCTACACAGTTTTGAAGGAACATAAGCAGATTTCTTCATTGGAGTCATTTCATTCAGCTTCACAGCAGCCCAAGTGAAGCAACCGATAAGAGAAGCCTTCAAGTGAATTTTGGATAGAACTTCGAGAGTAGATAGTATATTTTTTTAGTTCCACGTCTGTATTGTAAAGAGTTGCTATTGTATTGTTTTTGGACTTAGAATCAGTGTTTTTGGACTTGGATTATTGTTTTGGACTGTTTTTGGTTTCTTAGTTTGTTTGTGTTTAGATTTTATTTTTGGATCATTGTATATCTATTTTTTTGTGTGTGTTTTCAGTGTTTGTGTTTTTATATTTCTTTTGAGCTTAACTGTTCATATTTCTGTTATCTGATTTCACTGCATAGATCCTTAACTGATCAATTTTTTAAAATGGCAGATATTCTAAAGAAGGAGAATCAAGAATTGCGAGAGAAGATTGCTGAGTCAGAAAAGAGYYTTGTGACTCTTAGAGAGCATTCCAGAAATATATATTTTAAAAATTGTCTTAATGAGGATTATATCAAAACCTTAAAGAAGGAGAGTGAACGAATTTCGAAGGAATTTGAATATAAGATTGAACAGATTGAAAATACTCGGAGTTCTGATCGAAAAAACTATGATGAT
>NW_020206100.1:1642-4037 GCF_001531365.2 Cynara cardunculus var. scolymus | reverse complement strand
GGGTAGTTCTTTTCATAATCCTTCAACTGTCGGGAGGCATACGCAATCACCTTGCCTCATTGCATCAATACGCAACCCAATCCCAACTTCAACGCATCACTATAAACCACATAGTCATCATTACCTTCGGGTAAGGCAAGAATCAGAGCGCTCGTCAAACAAGCTTTTAAGAGCTGAAAAAGCTTTCTCTTGTTCTTCATTCCATACAAACTTCACAGCTTTGCGAGTGAGTGAAGTAAGGGGAACGGAAATATTTGAAAAGTCTTTTATGAATCGTCGGTAATAACCCGCTAATCCAAGAAAACTGCGGATCTCTGAGGCATTCTTCGGTTGTTCCCAATTCTGAATTGCCTCAATTTTAAATGGATCGACGGAGATACCCTCACCGGAGATCACATGCCCTAAGAATTGTACCTTTCTGAGCCAGAATTCGCATTTCGAGAACTTGGCATATAATTTCTCTAGAAACTCCAACATCTGTCGGAGATGCGTAGCATGATCAATTTCTGACTTAGAATACACAAGTATGTCATCAATGAAGACAATGACAGACTTGTCGAGCATAAACCGACATACTCGATTCATCAAATCCATGAATGCAGCCGAAGCATTCGTTAGACCAAATGGCATTACCAAGAACTCATAGTGTCCGTATCGGGTACGGAAAGCCGTTTTTGGTACATCTTCATCCCGTACCTTGAGTTGATGGTATCCGGATCTCAAATCGATCTTGGAAAAATAACTTGCTCCTTGCAGTTGATCGAACAAATCGTCAATACGAGGTAACAGATATTTATTCTTGATTGTTACTTTGTTTAACTCGCGGTAATCAATACACATGCGAAATGAACCATCTTTCTTCTTCACGAATAACACCGGAGCACCCCAAGGTGAAGTACTCGGTAGGATGAAACCTTTATCCAATAATCCCTGTAATTGGCTCATCATTTCCTTCATTTCTACCGGGGCAAGACGATAGGGTGTCCGTGCAATAGGTGCAGCACCTGGTACAAGATCAATTCGAAACTCTACTTGCCTGTCCGGTGGTAGATCAGGCAAATAATCAGGAAAGACATCCTGAAATTCACATACCACGGGTACATCCTTGGCCAACTTGTTTCTTTCTTTAGTGGCATCTAGAACATATGCCATGAAAGAAGTGCACCCCTTAGATAAATATCGACGAGCTTTAAGTACAGAAATTACCTTGATGTCGCCGACCCCTTTTTCTCCATACACATAACATAATCTCCTTCACTAACTGGTATTCGGATCATCCGTTGTACACAAATAATATCCGCCCGATTTGCTACTAACCAATCCATACCAATAACCACATCAAAACCACAAATATACATAAGGATTAAGTCTACTGAGAAATTTTGATCCTCCAATACTAATGTACAATATTTGAATACTCTATAAGCTACTAAAGAGGTTCCACTAGCGGTATCCATAGAAAACGGTCTATCAAAAAGTACAGGAACAAATTCGAGAAAACGAACAAAGGCATGCGACATAAAGGAATACGTAGAACCAGAATCAAACAATATACGTGCAGGATGAGAATTCACGAAAAATATACCAGTGACGAGCTCCGGCTCCTCCCGAGCCTCCTCTGCTGTGATCTGGAACGCTCTAACTTTTGCTCTTGGACTTCCTCCTTTCGGGTTGAGGAACCCCCCACCATTGATTGTCGTACTGAGGCCTTACTATCCTCACGTTGGGCATTTGGATAATTAAGCTGACGATGTCCATAAACTCCACAAGTATAACACGCTCGGTCTCGTCTTGGGCAATTTGTACGAATATGCCCAAGTTCACCACAGGAATAACATGAAATTTTGGACGGCTCAGAGAAACATCGTCCCGAGTGCGCCTTGCCACATCGTTGGCATGCGCAAGGTGTGTTTGACTGCAATAAATTTGTATTAGTTCTACAATTCATATACTCACTTCACYTGTATTCACAATATTATACCTGCATGGAATAGGCTCGAGATGGGGCTCGAGGAGCACTCTGAGACTGACTCCTTCTTGGGGGTGAAAGATCGATTAGGTCGGTTTGCAGGTACAGAAGTTGTTATTTTAGTTCTCTGTCTCTTTGGTTCGGGTGTGGATTCACCATAAAGAGAAAGTTCATGTTCTCGTCGTCTAGCACATTCAACCGCTCTCTGAAAACTTGTAAGATCATGATTTGATACAAATTCTTTAATCTCTCTCCTTAGACCGTCAACAAAATGTTCAATCTTGTGTTGTTCAGAGGTAACGAAACGTGAAGCAAAACGTGCCTTCATGTTGAACTGGGTCTCATACTGCACCATAGTCAAATCTCCTTGTTTAAGGTCAATGAACTCTTTCTCCAACCGTTTCAGTAAGTCAGGGGGACAATATT
>NW_020206100.1:0-572 GCF_001531365.2 Cynara cardunculus var. scolymus | reverse complement strand
CTAACAAAGCTTAGTGAGTTTAAATGGATATCATGCACATTATGACTCATGTAAGTACATTGATAAGAAAAAAATCTAGAAGTAAAAGAGGAAATATTCATCGAAAGCTTGAGTTAACGAGATATAGAATTTCAAGGAAACAACAAGGACAATCAGATGAATTCTTAACGCAAACACTTCAATAATCAAAATCACGCTATTCACAATTAATACATTAACCAGCAATTTAAATCTAAAACAACAGACAATTGTTAGGTTTGACTGACCAATCCGTATCCGTCCACTCACGGATGGTGTACAAATCCTCTACTCATCTTCCTGCAATAACCGTCCTCCATCCCTGGACAGATGAGTAGGGACAGCCCCTTCGGTTGTCTCACCCGGATCCAAAGGTGTCCGACAACCGGCGCCCAACACATGAACAATGTTAGGACCAAAATTGATTCTAATTATTCTAAAAGTTTTATCAAGCAATCGGAACAAGGATGGAGGATCTGAAGATGTTGTGCTAAAATGACTATGTCTTAATGACCAGAGCCTCTCTTGTATAGACTAGAGCCTCTCTGGATGAC
>NW_020206099.1:2651-4104 GCF_001531365.2 Cynara cardunculus var. scolymus | reverse complement strand
AGGAAGAGGTAGTGATGGCAATAGAAGAGAGTGGCACATCACTGGCCCTCAGCTTGTGTTCTAGAATCCTGGACCCAAGCCTAAATACTGGAAGGTTTCCTTCTTTGGGATAAAGACTTTTAAAGATTTTAGTCATTACCATCGAAAGAAACCTGGTGTAAGGCACCACCTTTTGTCGTTGGCGCTTGTTTAGCTTTAGCACCAGGTCATCGAAAATGACCGCAGCATAATTTATATTGCGACGCTGAATCGCAGAAACGCCTATGATCAAGGCAATCCTAGAGGCCTGGTCCTGATCGCCAGTTTTTCCACCCATGCACTGGATGAAGTGAGAGAACAGGTATTTCCAGACAGTTGACATCCTGTTTTTCTCAATCTTCGTCAGGGATTTGAGAGGAGCGCTGGAGTCCTTCTTCATTGGCCACTGGTAGCCAATGGCATCGAGGAAGGAGATGATCTCGGTGGTGGAGGGTTCGCTATCGAAGGGACCCCTTGGAAGATGGAGAGTAGAGCGGAGTGTAGAAACCCCAAAATTTACTTCCATACGGTTGAAGGTGAAGTGGATTTGCTCCATTGTTCGTCCAGCTTCGTCTTGGACCTCAACGACCTCACCAGTGTACCAAAACTGTTGGAGAAGTTCCTTAACCATGAGAGATTCATGGTTGAGAGCGTAGCCGAGTGACGACTGTTTGAGAAAGTCAGCCGCCTCTTGGTAGAAGGCTCTTGTGGGGGGTATCTCTAGCAAGGCAAGGTGGTTATTGGCCTTGATAGAGATCTCGTCAATGGTGAAGTTGACGTTTTTGGCAGCCATCTGTATTTTGTTAAAAAAACATAAATAGGAAGATAAAGGGTTAGAAATGTACCAAGAATATATGGTTAAAAGATTATAGAAAAAGTTTTTAAACAAGGAAAATCTTTATTTGAAAAAACCATAAAAAATTAGGGGTTTTCAAGTAGAATGTGTATGAAGAAACATATTTATTAATCAAGAATGAAATGATTAAAAATCTTTAGTTTAATGCATTAAGAGAACAAGGCTCTTAACAACATTAAACAAATTTCTTATAGCAAAGAAAAAGAAAAGAAAAAGATTCTGACCTTTGTGATTGAAGAGGAAAGGTCGAAAAGAAAAGGTTTGAAGAGTGTTCTTGCTTTGGAAAAATATTAGCAGAGGTTCGTCTAATGATTTTTGAAAGCGTAAAGAGAAAAGTGAAGAAGAAATCTCATATTTATAGGTAAGAGTAGAGAGAGAAGAAATATGAGAGAGAGAAAAGACGACGGTTCAAAAAGTGGTCATGATGAATAATGTGCCACGTTCTCATCCATGATTGGATGGCATTTAATGAGGTAACATAATGACAAGTCATTTTGTGCGTCTCAAAACGTCGCTCATAGAAAACAGAGAATGTCCTCATAAAGACGTGCATTTATTATTTTCTTTTAAAAACAAAAA
>NW_020206099.1:0-1077 GCF_001531365.2 Cynara cardunculus var. scolymus | reverse complement strand
CGGGTTACCACACCATCTTCATCCAACTTGTTGCGATACACCCGTTTCGTGCCTATCACTGATTTGTCTGATGGACGTGGGACAAGGTACCAAACTTTGTTCCTATCAAACTCAATGAGCTCTTCTTGCATGGAAACAACCCAACTAGGGTCAGAGATAGCCTCGTTGATTTTCTTGGGTTCAACTAAGGAAAGAAAGTTGACAAATAGACATATATTACCTAGACCTTGACGTGTCTTGATACCTGCATTTATATCACCCAGAATTTGATGAATGTGATGGCTTTTAGTCCATCGTTGAGCCGGTAAAGGAGCTTCATCTGAATAGGAGAGTTCAGGTAGAGAGGATGAGACTTCAGCGGTAGTTTCTTCAGCAATAGGGACTATTGCCAAAGGAGTCTCAGATTCAACAACTAAAAGAGGTTCAGAAACTGAAGTAGAAGGAGGTACACAGCTAATGGGCACTGTAGCGATTAACAGCTTCAGCCCATAATTGAGTTGGAAGACGAGATTCGCTGATCATCGATCGAGCAGCCTCAGTGATTGTTTGATTTCTTCTTTCAGCGACCCCATTCTGTTGAGGAGTTCTCACATAGGAGAAGTTGTGAGAGATTCCCTTGTCTTCAAGAAAGTTATCCATAGTACTATTTTTGAATTCAGTACCATGGTCACTTCGAATAGAGTGTACTTTAACATTGTTTAGTACTTCTATCTTCTTGATGAACGAAATGATTTATTCAGGTGCTTCGTCCTTGGATCTTAGAAAGAATMCCCAAGTATACCTGGCATACTCATCAACAATGACAAGCGTGAACTTCTTTCCAGCTAAGGATTACACGTTGACTGGACCAAAAAGATCCATGTGCAATAGCTGAAGAGGCGCGGTCACTGACGAGATTTGTTTCGACTTGAAACTAGCTCTCGTATGTTTTTTTTCACTGGCTGAGCAAAGACTTTCCTTTGCAAACGAGTGTTGAGGAAGACCGGTGACAAGATCATTTCTTGACAGCTCACTGAGGGTCTTGAAGTTGAGATGAGATAGTCGTTTGTGCCATAACCAGTTAATATCTGATGAGGC
>NW_020206098.1:0-4281 GCF_001531365.2 Cynara cardunculus var. scolymus | reverse complement strand
AATTTAATAAACCACTTAGGGAAAGATAAATTAATCACTATTAATTCTCTAAAATAAATTAATATGTTAGTTAAATAACATACTACATTTTTTTTAAATTAAATTAAATTAATTAAACAATATAACTTATACAATATAATAAAATGGAAGGTATACTAATTGGTTAGGTTTGACGTGATTAAATTAATTACCCAAACAATCCAAGATGTTATATGAACTAAATCTCAAGTCCAAAAAAACAAAAAAAATCCATAATAAAAAAAGGACCAAAAAAACGGCCTAGAAGACGAGCATCAAGCCCAAATAGCTAGCATTTCTCCTACATTGCCCCAACAGCTCCGGCAACCGGAAAACGACCCTTTGCCTTCGTTTCTTCATCGTTTTTGATGATTCTTTTTCTTAAAACTCTAGAAAATGATTTTCCTTAACTATAGGAACAAAAATCAACGAAAACCATCAAGTATTGAGTCTCCTACGCTCGTTTAAAGTTATGGTCTTAAAACCACTCGAAAATCAGTAAAAAAACTCAAAATCGAACATTCAAAACTAAAATCTGAGACATAAGGCTACTAAGGCTTCATAGAGGACCTAAAAACGAAGCCATCCATATAAAGAACTCGAAATTTGGTTGAGTATTTTACCTCCAATCATCAATAAACGGAGTTTTTCGAACCCGAACTTCAACCTCCGATTTCTCTTTCGAAACTCAATGAAATTTTGGTTTTCTTGAAGCAAAAGTGTAGAGAAAAGGGTTGTCTACATGTATATGTATTTTTTTTTTCTTAATAGTTGAAAATTCAGATTAATAGAAAGCTTCAAATGAGTTGTCGTTTTCAAGTTTTTGAAAAATTTCAAATCTGGTGTTTTTACAAAACAGGTCCTTCTAGTTTGGACCTGTTAACATATGACCCAACCCCCTTAACTATCATAAAAATGCATTCCCCCCCCCCACTCTATTACTTTTGATATATTTACACATTTCACCCCTAATATGACATGTTCCTTCATTTTTAATCTGATTTTCAAATATGTTTATATTTTTTTATCCAATAAAATAAAACTTATTTTATTTTTTTTCCTTGTTCTTTTTGCTTTCTAATTTATTTATTTACCTCATTTTGGGGTGTCACAAATCTTCCCTCCTTTAAGAAATTTCGTCCTCGGAATTGTACTGGCTAAGCTGATGGGAATTCTTAATTCTTATCTATTTTTCAACTAGCATGACATTTGAACCATAGAAGTTTCAATTCATTTAATATCATTACTAGTTCCTAAGATGTAGTCTTGTACTTCGATCTTTTCGTTTACTAACCAATACTTCAACAATATCTTCCACATAACTGAGTTTGTTGATGACTTCGACACTTTGCCAAAACTTATGACAGGTGACTTATTAGCTAAAACTTCCTCGATTTCGACATAAAAATATCGATTGTTCACTTTGTAACTATGTTGGCCAACTTGGTTGATTATTTCTATAAGTTCTTACACTAACTCTTTTGTCCAAAATACTTTGGACCTTCTTTACTTTACTTACCATAATACGATCATGCCCTCCTAAAGAGATGTCTTTAACATCCATCTATCCTTGATCTGACCTCCCCCATTGGTATAACTTTACATGTACTATGCATTTCTATTATTCTCACGTTGTTATTTAACTTATACTAGTAACATATCTGACTATTGCACTTTCATGCATCTAATGCAGAAGTTATGCAGACATAACTTTCATGGTTGAAAATGAAATTACAAAGTGCATCATTCCATAACTGAACATTGTTGGAAGTATTCATCAAACATGATGGACGATAGGTAAGCACTACTCATGATGCTTTATCGAACATGATACACATGCTAATGTCCTTACTAATACTTTGATGCATACTTGATGGATACACTGATAGTTGCTAAAGACGTTAATGCTTAAATAACATTCATACTAAATGTTGTTGAGGTATTGCATCATAACTTATAGTACATGCTCTACCTTACCTTGCCATCTCTCTATATGGTAGGGAACACATGTTGCATCACTTACCTCACTAGAAAGATCTCAAACCAATGTTTGTTTTACTAATTTGATTTCGTACCTAGGCCCTTAGGCATATACTAGTCCTTACCGAGTCTCGGAGCTTTCCCTGACTTATTATCACTTAATTGACATCTTAACGTCCCTTTTTCTTGACACTCTAAAATAATTTTTCAATTTTTTTTTGTATATCTTATCCCTATCAGTATGTTCTAGGCAAACGGAATTACATAATCCTTATTACATTACTTTTCAGACCTACCATGCTAGAGTCCATATTTTGCTCCAAAAGTTACAAGATTTCATCTGAATTTACTAATAGCAACTCAAGGTGGTAAATCATTATTTATTTCTTAGCATTATTTGATCAAAGAGTTTTTTACCATATTGTTTGAGTTTTATCATTCGAACTCAACCTGATGTCTATCCTTACAACTCATAACTTGATCAATTCTTATCTTTCTTTGCTTGGACGATAATGAATCTCACCATCATAATTATTTAATAAAGCTAAACAAGATCTCTAGCCAAAGTTTCCCATTTCTAATTAAACATGGGTTTGTAATTGTTATGATATATGTACAAAATAAACTTTGAGCCATGGTGGTAATATTTATGAAACTTACGTGCAATTACCATGCTACTAACTTTCAATCATCTGTTGGATTAACATTCTCATGTTCATACAGTTGACTTAACGTGTAAGCGACAAACTTGCCTCGTTGCATCAATACTAAGTCTAATTCGAACTTCAAGTTATCACTGAAAACCACAATGTTTTCTAGTACTTCTGACAACCATCAAAAATTTTTTTTTACATAACTTTACCTTTGCTTCGAGTAACTGAAATACTTATTCCTTTTAACCTCAATCCAACTCGCTTGTTATCTAGGTGAATGCTGACATTAAAATATGCAACTTACGAAACTCTTAATGAATCCTCGACAATAGTTTAGTAACCCAAATAAACACCTATCCTAGTTACTAATCCTGGTTACTTTAAATCTAACATGACCACTAAGCATGTTGGCTTTTACTTAGATGTCCTTCTTGTCAACTATGTGACCAAGAAAACTGAAACTTTGCTCTACAACTCACTAAGTTTTTTTTATAGATTATCTTCTTCAACGGTTGCGGGATCAACTTTTGTCGTTATACATGCTTAGACTTATTTATCAATTAAGTGAGTCCACTACCACTAACAACTATAACGACTTCTTTAAGCATGGTCCACACAATATGCTCACTAGGTCCATAACGTTATTGTCGTGTTTCTCAACCCATATGGCGKTACTAAAAGCCCATGATTTTAAATTAAAGTTCTATGGACAAATGTTACTTCAAAATATGTAACATTTAAGTTGATCTGAAATAATAAATCTGTTGTCTAAAAACTCTGAGAAATTTGTATTTAAACAATATACAAGCCTATATACTTTCGAGATCTTAACTCTCTTGGTGTAGTGTAGAGGGTCATCTATCTGTCTGTGTCGTCCATGTACATTGACAATAGAATGTGCAAGTTACTTAACTAAACTAAATATTCATGTGTATAGAGGGACCCTCGCGGTACATGCACCATTTATGCGTCTTTACAGTGCCTTGCCTAAGCCACCGGTATTCGATACATGACCCTTCACATACATACCCAATTTAACATGCATATTTGAAAGCTAACAGATGTCAACTACAAATAGATATATGAAACAACTCAAGTTCTGATTAGAACTACGAGTGCTATTAAAGTCAGATTTTCCTTGATGTTTCTAAATCTGAACACTTATATGTCTAACCTTCGGGCCTAATCCCATACTATTGTTCTTACATACTCTCAACATGCTTACTTCTGAGTATCTTACTTGCGTTTATAATACTAATCATTTCTAAGAGCAATAAATTAGATCAATTATAACTACACTTTAACTTATTGCATTGTAGCGCAATGTCATACTGTACTTACGTTGTGTAATGTTGCATCTAACATATGTTATGCTAATACTGATCTTTGTGATACTGATATTGATTAATATCTAAACCCGATGCATCATTCTTAAAACTAACAGTTCAAGCTTAGGCTATAGATCATAACCCATTTCCCTTGAACTACTGCTCTGATACCACTTGTAACGCCCATATTTTTACCATGAGAAATGTTACGTAATTTAAAACAGATTCTCCAAAAGCACTCCAGAAATAATGGCTAAATTAAAACTTTAGACCGTTTACAGCGGAAGACTTTAAAAGAATAA
>NW_020206097.1:0-4177 GCF_001531365.2 Cynara cardunculus var. scolymus | reverse complement strand
TTTCTCAAAATCACATAAAGTCATATTATAACATCGACTGAGATAAAGAATAAGTGAAATATTAAAATCACGATGTATCTCGCTGCATTGTGCGAGTACGCATCTAGTAAGATAATATAGATTTAGCAGGCTGTTAACATGTTATGAAGGACATTTAACCCAATTGACTCATTTCTAAGCTTAACCAAACATTTAAAGGTCTTTTTTGATTTCAAAACCGAATCCAACATCATGTAGGTAGAATCGTCCCTAACAAAAATTTGTATGTGTTATGATTTTATCTTAACTTTTATTCTTATTTGGAATTCATTTATAAATAAGAAGCCTCATTCTTTTTGTGTCTTGTCGTGTTGTTTTCATGGTCCAACATCTACTTCAAGCTTATTCTATTGGTTTAAAAAACAGATTCTTCAAAATAAAAATCAGAACAAGCTACATATCATTTTGATGTAATTTGCAATTAAAATCAGGTGAATTTAAGATTTACATTCATATCCTGTCTTCATACAAAGAAGCATCCACTAATCTTCTTTGGTAGAAATCCATACATGAAGAATTGCAGGCTTTTGATAAGGCTCATACATCGGAAATTGTCCCTCTTCCGTTTGGAAAATGCAACATTGGCTCCAAGTGGGTATTCAAAGTGAAGACAAAGTCAGACGGGTCAGTTGATCGGTATAAAGCTAGATTAGTAGCAAAACGGTTCAATCATGAATAAAAGGACTATGCGTGCCTTTATAAAACATTGTATCTTCTAAAAGGATGACCTAGTCTTCCAGGCATGGGGCATATAATATCTGTTTATTATATGACCATCAGTACACTTATATAAATAGAGAGATATTGTGAGACAATGGTGGAAGTGCTAGTTGCAATAATTGATCAAGTTGATTCAATTCACTTTTTTATATTCCACAAGCTCTTGTTTCTTTTCCAAAGAGTGGAAACTATATCTAGCATTCAGCAAGAAAGATGATCTCGTCTCTTGGCTTAGGACGTCAATTAGATTCAGTAAGAAAGATGATTTCGTCTCTTTGCCATTATTGTTGTTAAGAAAAGTTTGAAGATTTGTTCTTTCCAAAAAAAAAAGGTTCGGCTAAAATTAACCAATCCTATGGGTCTTCACTATATTAATAAATTACATACATTTTTAAATTTATCAGCAACCATTCTTAAATTGTAATTTTATAATATAAAAAATAGTGTAAATTGCATGAAAAAATAACATACTTTAACTTGATTTCTATTTTGAGAAATGTACTTTCAAAACTTACATTTTGGTACCTAACATGTAAAGTTTTAAGCATTTGAGTACCCGGGTAACCGGTTGAAGCATTAACCGGTTATCATGTTGATATGGCGAGTGATATCAGCATGGATATCTTAATATTGAGTTAGATACCACATCACTCATCACATTAACATGGTAACTGATTAATGCTTCAACTGGTTACCCGAGTACTTAAATGTTTAAAACTTTACATCTTAGGTACCAAAATGAAAGTTTTAAAAGTACGTTATTTTTTCATGCAATTTACACTAAAATATTATAAAATTTGTACAACTCATTTTTATACAGCAAAGAACATGTTCTTCATCACAAAACATATAAATATAACCTGTCCTAGTCAAATACCATGTTCCTCAACTCAAAAACATGTTCCTAGTCAACTTTTCGTGTTCTTAGGTAAATTAGGTACCTAAATGTTTGAAATGTCACATCTCATATATTAAAATAAAAGTTTTGAGAACATGTTTCCTAAAATATGAATCATACTAAAGAAAGTTATTTTTTCATACATTTGCATTTATTATTTTATTATGTTATTATTACTTTAAGAATATAAATAAATAGGTTTTTTAAAAATAATTAATTAACATACCAAACCCAACTTATAAATGAATTGGTAGCATAAATTGGATAATCATATCCTTTTGTACCATTATAAATTCAGACAATGGACCAAGACGTATACAAGTTAAATAGTTGAAAAGGTTATGTGGTTTGCACAAGAAGGATGTCCATCACTAGCACGTGGCAACTTTTTGGTTGTCTCTTCGTCAGTTGAAATCTGATAAATTTATATGGATCTGATTTTATGTAATCACTAATTTGATATATTATCAATTAATCTAATTTAATGGATGATTAGATTGGAATGACTCTATCCGTTGTATATTACTATAGGTTATCTATTTTATTAGATTGGATCAATCCAATAATCCGATGTAATTTCTACAAAATTAATCCATCATGTCAACCAATTATTCATATATTTTTCTATTTTTTAAAAACAACTACATACATATAACAAGTAAAATAATATTATAAATTATTATGTGTGTGTGTGTGTGTATATATATATGTGTGTGTGTGTGTGTATTATATTGCTTGGATGGATATTGAGATTAGATTTGTTTGCTTTTATTGGATTCTGGGCCGTCATCCAAGAACCGGCCAATCCAATTTGAATGTTGAAATTTTGGATCCGATTCGATCTAATTATAATTGGATATCCAATTATCGACGATCATATTTAATTTGATCGGTTAGTTTTAATTTGATTGGATTACTTTCTGTGCACCCCTAATATCTCATGCCCTCAAGCAATTGTTGCATTATATTCCATTCACCAAGACCATGTAAGTTTGTTTTCCCTCATTTTCAAGGGTAAACTTTGTCGCTACATACAATCAAAAATTTAAGCCACTAAATAGACATAAGTTTTGGTCAATGACTAACTTTGTGAAACCTTTGCCATCAATGGCTATAAGAATGTTAGGTAGATCTGAAAGAGCGAGGAATAAAGATGCAAGTGAATATGGTAGTCAAACTACAAGATACAGGACTAGGATCAAGGCTTGGTCGTAACTTTTAAGGCTTGACCTCGCAACTATGCCTCATGCCATTTAATACTTCAGTATTACATTATGATTATGTAATTTATATTGAATGTAACCGAAAACATAGCTAAATAGCATAGTGAAGAGGGTGTCCACAGTGTAGTAGACGGGGTTGTACAAGCTACAGGTGGATGGGGGTGCATGGGTTGAAAATGAGGATGAGGAAGGTACACAAGTAACAAATGAGGACGATGATGCACAAGGATCAACAAGAGGTGGTGGAGATGATGTACTAGTAACAAATAGAGTTGAAAATGATGGTGCCACAATTTATCATGTCAAATGTAAGGCACTAACTGATGACACCAAACGTAAACCACTACTTGATCATACCAAATGTCAAAAAAGACTGAGGATGTTGATGTTCAAAGTTGATAAGGATGGTTCAGGTAGTACTGCTGCAAGCATCCCATTTAAGATAGATTAGATAAGCAGTGCAAGTATAATAGAAGTCGCCCATTTTTTTTGTATCTTTGTTGAAAGGCCATATTTGTAGATGAAAGGTTTGCTATTTGGTTGTTTGAAAGGGCATTTATATGTTTTTCTTTCAAAGGCCATTTTTTGTAAATGAAATGTAAGCCACTGTTGAGCCGCTCACTTTCGTTGTCAATTGCTGAAAAAGGTTTGTTGTTTTGCTTTCTTTTGTATCATTTTTATATAACTTTGTTGTTTTGCTTTGAGGCTAGATTTGGTTGAATTTTTGGGATTTCAATTTATGGCAACTCGTGTACCTTCTTAATCCTTGGTATTTGCAACGACAACCACCCAATAATTATATTTAAATAAATTTGTATGCATGGTTTTGAGACTTGAGCAGAAGTGGCAAAGACTGTGAAGGAAAGGGAAAAGGACAAAAAAAAAAAATAGTAGGGAAAGAAAAGAAAACGAACAAGGAAAAGAAAAACACGGACTGATTTGGAATTTAAAAAAAAAAAAAAGTCACTATAAACCAATGCCATATAGGCTAATAACCGATTTAATAGGTTAAATATATACAATTTTTTTTTAAAATAAACTTCATTATATATCAACGGGAAAAATCATTACACTAAATAAGAATGAAGGCAAAGTTTGTTACGTTTTAATACATTTTCCAGGAGATATTGATGATAATAAGCATTTAAAATTATTTTATTATTTTGTATTACTAAATAAATAAGAACTTATTAATAGTTTTTATATTTGAAAATTAAGAAACCAGACCCAACTCATCAATAAATAACTAAAAGCGTACTCGCGCAATGCAACGAGATAAATCGTGATTTTAATATTT
>NW_020206096.1:0-4230 GCF_001531365.2 Cynara cardunculus var. scolymus | reverse complement strand
ACCAAAACTTCGTAATTAATATTAATCTTACAATTAGATGGGATTTTAAATTCAAATTATTTTTAGGATACGTACTCATCAAGATATTATTTGGATTAACTTTTTATTTCAAATAATTCATAACGTCATCATACCACGCGCCTGACAACACATACAGCCTGTTCCCCATACACCTTTTCAACTTTCCCCCCTCCCTAACCCCACCTTGACACGTGTCATCTAACATTAATGGCATGTACAATCAAGACGACTCACGTTCTTCAAATCAAATCATCTATACCCAAAACCGCCAAAACTTTTCATGATTATTGTATTTTAATAATCAAGAAACCGTTTCCCTTCCACCCCCCCCACACCCCACTCCCTCACCATATTCTCGCCTATAAATACCTTTCTTCCTCATCCATCTTCTCTTTACGCTTCCATAAACCTGCATCTATATTTTGATGAACCAAATCTGCAACTTCCTCAACAATGGCCTCCTCCGCCTCTCACGAATCGAACAACAATGACAGCAGAGTCCAATCCACCGGCGCTGATAGCCGCGCTATCGTCTTCCTACCCATGAAGCCAAACAACCACTCTATCGAACTCCGAAACACACTGTTTGACGAATGATTTGTAGTTATGATCGAGTTTTTCAAGAACTGCATTCTTCTTCCCGCCCTCACTCTTGCTGACACCAGCGTACCCATAAAGTACGTCCAACAATATTGGCAAACGTGTGAGTTTGACCCAGAATGCCACAGAATAATAGGGGACATGGATGCACCTAATGATATGATATGCTCGCTCAAAATATCGCTGGCTAAGGTTTCTCGGGTTCTATGCATTCCCACTCGACTGGAACTTGGAATTGAACAATAAACCACCGACGACATCCTCAGCTTCGTGAAGATGCTAGGTTACAATCGTGACCTATGCAACGTATCAGACTTCAAACGCCAATTCCTCCCGCCGATGTGGAATATGTTATTCTCCATCTTTAACAGAGCTCTCACATGCAAACTGGGCTCCTTGGACCAAAGGAACATCAACATCATGACTATCATATATGGGCTGTTCTTCAACCTGAACCTTAACTACGCCTTCCTGATCTACAACGAGATTCATGCGGCAGTGGTCAAGAAATRTAAACTCCAAGCCGCTGGCAAGCCTCTCTCTGCGGTTCTCTTCCCTCGCTTCCTCCCCCTCTTCATTGGGGATGCAATGAGGAAGCATGTCCTACTAGCTTTGGAGCCCTTCACCCCCGTCTACAAGACGCATGGACATCGCCCAACCCTCTCGAAGGAGGGTTACAGCATCAACCGTCCATTCTCCAGGGCTATGCTCAATGTTATTCCATCGACATCTGAGATACGCCAGGCCTATGAACGCTCAATGTTGTCCCCGGAACCGAGGGAAGCTACCCCTGAGCGATTAGAACTGTCCCCCGAACCAAGCGAGGGAGCACATGAGACATCTTCATCGGATGATGATGATGATGCTACTCATCGTGCCTCCCTCGACCCTACTCATACAATTCCTCCCCCACTACCCAAAGGGCAACCACATCATCTACCCCTGGTGATCAAAGCCATAGGGGTATTGAACAAGGACGACCCAGTCCACTCCCAACCCCAGCCAGCCATCCAGAGGCCATTATTCGGGTCTCTGGAGATGTATCAGCCGAGGAGCCATGTTTTCCATCACCCCTCTCTCAACAGAGAGGTGATGAAGATATAAGAGCCCCTTTGCCTCAGGGCTCGACACATCCCACCACACACACAGAAGCATGTGTTGCTTCTGATATTGAACCCCAAGATCGTTCAGAGCGATCTTCCCTTCATGAACATCCCCCTTCGATATTTAATCTACCGAAGGGGACACATATTCGCTTCACTTACCTGGCCTCTGAAGCCGAGGAAGAGGAAGCAGATGTCGCAACATCACGAGATAACTCTTCTCTTAAGGGCTATCAAGGACGTGATGGAAGTCCTTCTAGGCCTACATTCTCACAAGGCCAAGAAGGCGCCTCCGGAGCAGAGGCCCAACCTGCAGCATCTGTTGCTGCAGGGGTTACCCCACATGCAGACTTGGTCACAAAGGCCGAGCTCCAAACCTTTGTCGATACAATGATGCGGTCCTTGGAAGACCTTAAACTCATCACACAAGGAATTGTTGATAACCAACCCTCCACCGATAACTCTGTCCTCCAACAATCCCTTGCAATCCTGCAACACCACCTCTCTCAAATTGAAACCCAAACCCAAGCCAATACCACCTGCCTTCAAATGCTCCAACAAACCATCACCCAACATCACAACACCACATCCTCCCTTGCCACCCAACGATACCAAATCCTCATCCAATCCATCACCACCCTCACGGCCCAGGCAACAAAGGCCGATGAGAACCTCACATACATCATCTCCCAACGTCAAACCATCCTTCAAACCATTAACTCCCTACCCACAACCATCATCTCCCAAATTCCTCATCAAGCCCCACCTCAATCCACCTCATCCATCGATGCTACCCTTGGCAACCTCACCAATCAAATGGCCTCCATCCAAACCACCCTCAGCCGACTACCCACCACTATCCTAGCCCAAATCCCCCAGCCTACTCCTCCACCCCAACTTCCCTCTGCAGGCCCATCCTTTGATGAAGCCTTCTCCTTATTCACCGCAGAGGTGAGAGACCTCATCACCAATCTTCCCATCCCTCCATACACATCCACCAACACCTCTATACCACCACAAGCCTCATCCTCCTCCACCGAGTTTGCAACCAGAGCTGACCTACGGGCTCTGTCCAAGACGCTAGTCTCATCTTTCAATGAGATTAGTGCCAAATTCGTTCATCGGGCCATCCATCCAACAAGGGTTCTCTCCCAGAACATCCGATGAACAACGGCGCACCACCTCTCTCCTCCAAACAATGGAGGCGAGTCAAAGACAAGTTGCCCTGAAGGCGTAACTTGCGTCTTTCAGGAAGGACAAAAAGAAGAAGAAGAGCAAAGCCTCTTGCTCCAGCAGCCGCCAACACAAAAGGCCAAGGCATGAAGACCAAGACCCCGATGATAAAGGTCTTAGACCTCATGAAGGGGAGACAGAGGCCGCAGCTGCACAGAATACAGAATCCGCTGCACCACCATCACCATTACCACAAACTCAACCACCACCCTCAACCAAAGGAATCCAAGCAAGGGAACCAGATGCTATGCCCTCTGAAGATGTACAATATGTACATGTTCCCTTTGCTGCAACCCCAGAACCCATCGTGTTGAGTTCCTCAACCGATGAAGAGCCAATCAACCCACCAACATAAATAAACCAACCTTCATCACCCACACCAAACCCCTTCTCCAACCCCTCGCACCACAGAACCCCTCACCTTATCCATACAACCAGAACCAACAATAATCCAACTTTCATCACCCCATCAATCACAAACCCAAACAGAACCCCATGCACCATAAACCACCCAAGCCGAACCCAATGAACCACAACCAACCCAAGCTGAACCACTCAACAAGAAACCATATCCTCACCAACTCATACACAACCCTCAACCCAAGCACCCGTGGTGCATGCGGATACTCCCTCTTCATCAAGGCAACCTTCTCCGAGCCTGGTAGATGAGATTATACAGAGCATGGAGTCGATGCGGAGACGTCCTGAATTGCCACCCAGGGAACCAATTATGATGGAAAACATCCATCAATTTGGTCACTGAAAAAAAAGAGTCAATGATCATTTTAGATTTTTAAGATAAAGTATAAAGATATATTTTAGGATGTGGTGAGTGAAGAGAATCAATGAGACCACCTTTTAAAACATTTTATCACTGAAAAATAAAAAATTCAGTGAGAGTTTTAAGTTTTTTTTTTTAGAAAAGAAGAGTAATCATACCTTAAGAAAGTAGATACATTTACTCAAGAGTTCAGTGTTAAGTATAGAGCACTGAATCATTTCACTTACTGAGTGATGTTTAATGACTGAAGGTTAATCTTCAGTGTTCAACATTCCCAATTCGCTGATCAAGATATTAAATCTTGTCTTATCGAGAGGCTTGGTGAAAAGGTCAGCAAGTTGATACTCACTTTGAACGAAGTGAAGTTCAATATCACCATTCATAACATAATCTCTGATAAAATGATATCGGATCTCAATATGTTTGGTCTTGGAGTGAAGAACAGGGGTGTTTGCAATTGCAATGGCACTGGTGCTATCACAATAAATAGGA
>NW_020206095.1:0-4291 GCF_001531365.2 Cynara cardunculus var. scolymus | reverse complement strand
TTTTAAGAGTTTTTAAGAGTTTTAAGAGTTTTTAAGTGTTTTAACCAAATGCTTTATAAGATAGTATAGATATATTTATACTATCTTATAAAACAAATTTAACAAAAGTAAGTCTTAAAATACTAAATGATCAAGATAATCTTTATATCACTTTTTCATCAACTCCTCTCTTCACATACACTCACCCTCTCACAACCGATTTTTTTAAACTTATAATTTTAAATTTACATTTTATACCCCTATAACTGTAATTGGAACTATAACTCTTATTTATTCAAATTGTATTAATATGTAAAGACCAAGTGTAACTATATCATCGTTAAATATTATCTTATAAAACCAGTGGAACTTCAAAATCGTTAAAATTCATGGTTTCCGCCGCATTGCGCGGGTACATTAATAATCAAGTATTCATCCGGTTTAGGGGATAATCCAGACGACGCTTTCACCGGTTTAAGGGATAATCCGGTAATTCTTCATCTGGTTTAGGATGAATCCAACCAACATGCTTTGCAGTTCATTAATAATCAAGTATTTATACACATATGTAAATCAATAATCAATACACTCACCTTATGTTATGGAGATTAGCCTTCAATTCTTTAATCCGGTTGAGCGATTTACACAATTTCCTTGTTCCAAGAATAGCTCCCAGCCCAAAAAACTCTTTTTGTGCATATGCACTTGCTATATATAACAAGTGCATAGCCGACTTTACATCTTACTCATACCCATACCACCTATGCATGCATAACCATAGATATATATATATATATATATATGATTATATACATATATATATATATAAGCACTTTCTAATTTATCAAAATAATTACATCAAACATTACATTCCTCGGCAGTTTTGTGGGTTGTGGTGTGTATTTGGGATTTTCTAGATTCGGAAGATGACATAGTTGCAGGTTTTTGGGTGAAGAAGATGGTTAGAAAAAATCTAGGGTTTTAAGAATCAGTTCTTGATTCGTAAAATGGGCTTGAGGAAAGGGTTTATGGAACATACTTGATAGATGGGATGATCTTTTGATGAYTGAATGGAGGTCCGAGAACTGGTTTGAGAGATTTGAATGAGTAACAATGGCAGTTTGGAGGTTGAAGACGATGGGAGTTCCTGAATTTCTTTGTAAGCGTAAAAAAATAATTTGGGGGTAAAAATTGTTTTAAATAGAGAAAATAAAAGCACTTGAGTATTAGCGCTCCAAACGTCAGGTAAAAAACTGAAACGATTTTTCACAGCMTGTGGGGACGCACCACGTGGACTGCCAGCTGCAAGTGGCGCCTCCCACGTTTGAAAAATGAAGCTCACAGGCGGTGATGCTTCGTGTAAATGACAGCTAATAGAAAATCTAAAAAAAGAACCGTACGCCTTCTTAATAAAATAATATATTTTATTTTTCAAATTTTTTTTTACCAAGTGTAAATACTCTAGTTAGTGTGAAATAGAGGTTTTGTAAGGGACTAGAGTACTCCGTGAAGAGAGATAATATACCTTAGGATCTCATACAGACACTCGTCATTGAACTATACATGTCCTCTGTAGAAAACTTGCTATGTTTAGAGGCAGAGGACTGTATAGTATATACAGAGGCTCTGTCCTATAATCATAAAAAGTTTTGAAGCAGAGGCTTTGTATAGTTCATACAGAGGCTCTGTGTGTCATGATCTGGTGCTCCCCCTTGACTTGAGCTCTTCTTATCTGCTCCCCCTTGAACTATGCTTGGATCATTTGTGATAAGACTTGTACAAGCATAAGAACCAAGGTACAGAGGCTCTGTATGTACTATACAGAGGCTCTGTATCACAAGACAACTAGGACTTGAGCAAAAGGCTCTGCATGTGCTATGCAGAGGCTCTGTCTCATGGACCAATACAATAAACAACAAAACAGAAGTATGCATAAGGGATGCAGAGGCTCTGTATAGTGCATACAGAGGCTCTGGCTTAMTTTGAAAGAATGAGCATACCCAACTTGCTAACCAGAAAGTTAAATCTTTTTCGTCAAGAGCTTTTGTAAGAATGTCAACAAGTTGTAAATATGTACTAACAAATAACATTTCAATCGTACCTTTCTCTACGTGGTCTTTTGATGAAATGATAACGAACATCGATGTGCTTTGTTTTTTTAGTGTTGCATAGGATTGGCTATGATTGCGATAGCCCTTTCTGAATCGCACAGGATTGGAATTTTCTCGTACTCGATGCCATAGTCTTCCAGTTGAGTCATCATCCATATCACATGGGAACAGCAACTGGCTGTAGCTACATACTCTGCTTCAGCTGTGGAAGTGGAGACGCAGTTCTGCTTCTTTGAGGTCCAGCTTATGAGCTTGTCCCCAAGTAAGTGGCAGCTCCCTGATGTACTCTTTCGATCAAGTTTACAACCTGCATGATCAAAATATGTGTACGCGAGAAGATCAAAACCAGAATGCTTTGGATACCAGAGACCTTAACATTAAGTTCCCTTGAGGTATCTAAAGATTCTTTTTACAGCCAAAAKGTGAGATTCCTTTAGATTACCTTGAAAACGTGCATAGAGACATGTGGCAAACATGATGCCTGGTCTACTAGCTGTGAGGTATAGTAGTGATCCAGTCATTCCACGGTAAGTTTTGACATCCACTTGTTTTCYAGATGGATCTATGTGAAGCTTGATTCTCATAGCGATTGGCGTTCTCATAGTGGAAGAGWTGTGGAGTTGGTATTTCCTTAATATGTCTGAGACGTACTTAGCTTGGCTAATGAAAATGCCATCCTCCCTCTGTTTTACTTGCAAGCCAAGGAAGAATGTCAATTCTCCCTCCATGCTTATTTCAAACTAAGTCTTCATCAATGCAAAGAACTTGTCACAATGCCTCTGGTTCGTTGAACCAAAGATAATGTCGTCCCCATATATATGTACTAAGAGCATCTCACCTTTATACCTCTTAATAAACAAAGTTGTATCAATTTTATCTTTTTCAAAACCATTGGATAAGGGAAAAGACGAGAGACGCTCATACCATGCTCGAGGTGCTTGTTTTAGTCCATACAGAGCTTTGTCTAAGAAATAGACGTACTCTGGATGTGTGGAGCTATCAAACCTCAGAGGTTGTTGAACGTAGACTTCCTCCTTCAGTTTGCCATTCAAGAAGGCTGACTTAACGTCCATTTGATAGACTCGGAATCCTTTATGAGCAGAGAAGGCTAAGAACAAGCGTATAGCTTCTAGCCTTGCTACTGGCCCAAAGGTCTCGTCATAGTCTATGCCTTCGTCCTGGCAATAGCCTTTTGCTACGAGCCTAGCTTTATTTCTTACTATAATCCCATCCTCATCTTTTTTGTTCCTGAAAACCCATTACAGCCAATTGCAATTTTATCCTTTGGTAAAGGTACAAAAGTCCATACCTTATTTCTTTCGAATTGTTGGAACTCTTCTTGCCTGGCGTCGACCCAACTAGGATCTTGTAGGGCTTCATGTACTTTCTTAGGCTCTACCATGCTTARAAAGTTTACGAATAAACATGCATTATGTGACATCCATCATTTTTGGAGCGTCAGGTTAGCATCTTTATAGGGTTTCTAAATTTAGAATTATATTTTATTAGGGTCTAGTCATGTTGATTAGAATTCATTTGGCCTAGTTCCCAGATTATAGTTTAGAAAACCCTGTGACGATGGGTAACTGATAAAGTTAGCTTATGTAATGCCAAATATATTAAAAATTCTCTTAACATAATAAAGTTGATATTGTAACGCCCCAACCCACACATTGCATGTAATACATATTTCATACAAAGGAAATACATAATATMTTTCCATTTGGGTCCCTTACTACAAGGAATCTAACATGACCAATTACAAGGTCCAAAAATTTAAAATACATTTCTTGTACTAATCAATCAAAACAGATCTTCAAGCAGAAGCGCATAAAGGAACATATTAARCCTTTCCCTTTACTGTCCGAATCTCCTGCAACACATAATTTAAAAATCACAAAACGAGGGTTAGACCGAAAGATCTAGTGAGATACCCTATTTATGTCATTGCAGGGTGAAAATCACMAAAACCTTTAGGGAAAAATATCATTTCATACATATAACAAATATATGAATAAAGTGTTATACCCACTCAAAATCTCTTGATTTTGAGTTTGATTTTGATAGTTGGCGACTGTCATCATTGTTTTGGGATGACATTTAATGATGTCATTAATGGGATTTTGGAAGGTTCCTTTTTTTAATAAATAATTAAATATCGGCTTTATTTTATAAAAACACTTGATGGCTTTGCGTTTAGA
>NW_020206094.1:2790-4031 GCF_001531365.2 Cynara cardunculus var. scolymus | reverse complement strand
CCTCAAGGGAACTCCATCATTGGGTCTCTGGTATCCAAAGAACTCTGGCTTTGATCTAATAGCCTACATAGATGCAGATCATGCAGGTTGCAAACTTGATAGAAAGAGCATGTTTGGAAGCTGTCAACTCTTGGGGGAGAAGCTGGTAAGTTGGACATCTAGAAAACGAAATTGTGTCTCAACATCCACAGCAGAAGCAGAGTATGTTGCTGCTGCTAGTTGTTGTTCACAAGTTCTCTAGATGAAGACTCATCTCAAGGACTATGGTTTCCATTATGACAAAGTCCCTATTCTTTGTGACTCCAAGAGTGCCATAGCAATCTCTGCAAACCCAGTGCAGCATTCCAAGACCAAGCACATCGATGTAAGGTACCATTTTTTGAAAGACAATGTTGAAAAAAGGGAATATAGAAATGTATTTTGTTCCCACTGAGATTCAACTTGCTGACATTTTCACAAAAGCTCTTGATGAGAAAAGATTTTTATTCTTAGTCAGCAAGATGGGTATGCTGAATCTCACCACTTAAAGGCAATATATATATATATATATATATATATATTTAAATCAGAGATTTTTAATATCTCATGGTTATGCCTATAAGTGATATATAAAACATTTGCCATAAACTTCAAGTATCCTAAACCAGAGCCTCTGGCCTTTTAGAATCACTTCGATTAATATTTGGCAAATAATATTCATAGCCTTTGGAACCAGAGCCCCTCTGGTCCAAAGCAAATACTTAGTTTTCTCCACTAAGTATTACCCTCTCAACCAGAGCCTCTGGTTCTACAGACCAGAGGCTCTGGTTTCCAAAATCTTTGAAACCAGCGCTATCAAGTTCCCATCTACAACTTGACTTAAACCACACCCTTCTTTCATCAAACCCTTTCATCGTCTTTAAGACCAGAGCCTCTAGTTCTAAAGACTAGAGCTTCTAGATTCCTACTCTTTGCAACCAGAGTCTCTCTGGACCCAAAGAGTCCCTCTTCTCACTTCACATGTACTTAATCATATTTTCATACTTCATTTCATCGTCTTTAAGACCAGAGCCTCTAGATTCAAAGTCTTTGGAACCAGAGCCCCTCTGGTCTTAAAGGCTCAACCTCTATACTCTTTCCCATACCCTTAACTGTTAGGACTGAAAAATCAGTATTAATTGTATTTGTCTTGAAAGTTAAATATAGTCTATAATTGTAAAAGTCAGCGTGTTTGACTTTCTTATAGAAGTTTGACTTTGACT
>NW_020206094.1:0-1300 GCF_001531365.2 Cynara cardunculus var. scolymus | reverse complement strand
AACTTTTAACATTACAAAATCACCTATATTAAACTCAATTGGCTTTCGACGATTATCTGCATAATTTTTCTGGCGATCTTGTGATGTTTTGATTCTTTCACGGATCTGATCGATCTTTTCAGAAGTTTCTTGAACAATTTCAGGACCCGTCAATTGTTTTTCACCCACTTCATTCCAACACAATGGTGTTCGGTATTTACGTCCATACAACACTTCATACGGTGCCGCTTGGATGCTAGAATGGTAACTATTGTTATATGGAAACTCTATTAATGGCAAGTGATCTTCCCACGATCCCCCGAAATCTATAACACAACTTCTCAACATATCTTCGAGAGTCTGAATAGTTCTTTCACTCTGCCCATCAGTCTATGGATGATAAGCGGTACTTAATCGGATTTCCGACCCCAATGCTTTCTGTAGTCCTCCCCAGAACTTTGAAGTAAACCGACTATCTCTATCAGAGATAATAGACAAGGGAACATTGTGTCTTGTAACAATTTCTTTGATGTAAATCTGTGCTAGCTTTTCTAAAGAGTATTTCTCTCTCATTGGTAGAAAATGTACAGATTTAGACAAACGATCCACAACTACCCAAATTGCGTCATACTCCTTTGGAGTTCGAGGTAACTTCATAACAAAATCCATGGTAATGTGATCTCATTTCCATACAGGTATTTCTAAAGATTGAAGGCTTCCATACGGTTTCTGATGTTCAATCTTAACCTGTAAACATGTCAGACACTGTTCCACATATCGAGCTATGTCTCTTTTCAAGCCTGGCCACCAATAAAAAGGTTTTAAATCTCTATACATCTTATTGTTGCCTGGATGAATAGAGTATCGGGACTTATGGCTTTTATTTAATATCATACTTCGGATATCTCCAAAACATGGTACCCAAACTCGCCCTTGAAAGCACATTAGTCCTTCATCATTTTATTCCAAGGTTGAGATCATCTTACCCAACTTTTCAGTTTTAACAAATTCTTCTTTTATAGCTTCTTGTTGACATTTCTGAATCTTATTACGAATGTCAGGGACCAAATTCATTCTTATTGCTACTGCTTTAATTGTTCCACTCTTTTCCTTTCTACTCAAAGCGTCAGCTACCACATTAGTTTTTCCTGGGTGGTAAAGAATTTGACAATCATAATCATTAACAAGATTCATATATCGATATAAATCCATCAAATATTCATTAATCATGCTTTTCATCCCAAAATGAGAAATTGGTAAAAAGGGGCCGTGAAACTAACTTTCCGTAATGCTCCACAAAATAGAGATTCGATCCGATCAC
>NW_020206093.1:0-4292 GCF_001531365.2 Cynara cardunculus var. scolymus | reverse complement strand
GTTAATAGACAGAAACAAACTGTCATAAAACTGTTACTCCACAATAACTAACTGCACTATTTATTTTCTGAAATTATAACTTATAAAATTAACAGCCCCCCTTAAGTTATAATTGCATAAACACTGAGCCTTTCTTTGAGCTTTTGGAAGTCTCCAACTTTGAGTGCCTTTGTGAAGATATCGGCTACTTGATCGGTTGTCTTACAATAATCAACTTCAATTTCCTTATCGTTAACGAGATCACGAATGAAATGATACTTCATTCGTATATGCTTGCTTTTGCCGTGAAATACGGCATTCTTGGTGAGGGCTATAGCCGATTTGTTGTCGCAAAATAACTTTGTGGCAGAATGTTGAGGATGATTAAGTTTTTCTAAAATTCTTCGTAACCAAATAGCTTGACAGCCCGCGAAAGATAACGAAATGTATTCGGCTTCCGCAGTAGAGAGAGCCACAACTTTTTGCTTCTTTGATTGCCAAGATATTACTCCAGAGCCCATACTAAACATGAACCCAGAGGTACTTTTGCTATCATCAAAATTTCCACCCCAGTCACTATCGGTGTATCCAATTAAGCTTGAATCGTTCACCCTTTTGTAGTGAATTCCATGATCAATAGTCCCTTTGACATAACGGAGTATTCTTTTACCGGCTTCCCAATGACTCTTCTTTGGACATTCCATAAATCGACTAATCAAGCTTACCGAAAACATGATATCCGGACGTGTAGCTGTCAAATACATGAGACTTCCTACCATGCTTCGATAAATAGAAGAATCAACTTTATTTTCATATGTATCTTTCGACAACTTCAATCCAAACTCCATCGGAGTGGAAGTAGGAGAAGCGTCATCCATCCGAAACCTCTTCATTAATTCACTTCCATACCTTTTTTGAGATATGACTATCTCATTATTTTCTTGTCTTACTTCAATACCAAGAAAATAGTGAAGTAAACCCATATCAGTCATCTCAAATTCTTGCATCATTGCATGTTTAAACTCTTCACTCATGCTTATGCAATTCCCAGTGAATATAAGATCATCAACATAAAGACACACAAATAGAAATTTACCTTCGCTTTCTTTGATGTAGAGAGTATGCTCATATGGACACCTTTTGAAACCTTCCTTCACAAAATACGTATCGATCCGACTATACCAAGCCCGAGGTGCTTGTTTTAATCCATATAACGCCTTCTTTAAACGACACACTTTATTTTCTTCACCTTCTTTTACATAGCCAGGAGGTTGTTCGATATACACTTCTTCTTCTAGTACACCATTTAAAAATGCTGATTTTACATCCATTTGATGTACTTTCCATCCATTTTGAGCTGCCAATGCCAATACAAGTCGTATAGTTTCAAGACGAATAACCGGAGCAAACACTTCATTATAGTCGAGTCCATATTTTTGCTTGTAACCTTTGACGACTAATCGAGCTTTATGTTTATCAACATCTCCTTTTTCATTCAACTTTGTCTTGTAAACCCATTTTACACCAATTGGGCGGTGTCCATTTGGAATTTCCACGAGTTCCCACGTTTGATTCTTCATTATTGAATGGATCTCTTGATCCATTGCAACTTTCCACTTACTGCTATGAATAGCTTCCTCATAGTCAATTGGATCTGCATCGGCATACAACGCAAAATCAACAAATTCATCATGCAGAATTCTTTGTGAATTTTCATACACATCTTGTAAATCACGCATCTTCCTTGGTGGTGACTCGGTGGATTCGGGTGATGGTGAACTTGAAGATGATGGTCCCGGAGTATTTGGAGGAGTAATGTCTTCACCGTTCCCGTTCTCTTTTGTAGGTATCTCAGTTTCTTCAACCGGTATAGTTACTTCTTTATCTTTCGAGGACCAATCCCAAGATCCTTCTTCATCAAACAAGACATCTCGACTTATGATTGTCTTCTTCGTAATGGGATTGTATAATTTGTAGGCCTTCGAGTGCTCACTATAACCTACAAATATACATTTCTCGGACTTCGCATCCAACTTTCCCCTTGTCTCTTGTGGTACATGAGAGTAAGCAATGCATCCAAATACACGAAGATGTGAAACACATGGTTTTTCACCATTCCAAGCTTCTTGAGGAGTCATTCCTTGAACACTTTTAGTTGAGGCCCGATTTAAAAGATAAACCGCACATGCAACTCCTTCTGCCCAAAAGATATCGGGCAATTCTTTAGACTTCAACATACTTCTTGCCAAACCCATAATGGTCCGATTCTTCCTTTCCGCAACACCGTTTTGTTGCGGAGTATAACGTGTTGTAAGTTGATGTCGGATACCATTTTCCTTTAAGAATTTCTGAATTTCATGAGAATTGTACTCCCCACCACGATCAGAACGTAATGACTTCAAGGGAAAACCGCTTTGTTTTTCCACTAATGCTCTAAAATCTTTGAAGTAGCAAAACATTTCTGATTTTTCTTTCAAGAAATACACCCAAGTCTTTCTTGAATAATCATCGATAAATGTTAGAGCATATCGACTTCCTCCTATAGACGTTGTCCTCATCGGTCCACATATGTCCGTATGTACAAGCTCCAAGGGATTTGATGCTCTCCATGCTTTTCCACTAGGAAAAGATTCTCTAATATGTTTCCCAAAAGCACATCCTTCACAAATTCTTTCTTGTTGGTTTATAAATGACAAACCACGTACCATATTTCTTTTGCACATATATATTAAAGATTGAAAATTTAAATGCCCGTATCTGAGATGCCATAACCATGACTTGTCTTTGACAATACTAGTAAAACATGGTAAAGCGTCGCATAGAAATTTGAATGGAAACATCTTGTTTCGAGTCATACGTACCTTTCCAAGGAGAGTGTCGTCCTTGTCCTTAATTTCGCATACTTCGTCTTTAAATGTTATATTGTGTCCTTTAAGGAGAAGTTGTCCAACACTAAGCAAATTGTGCTTGAGTCCCGGTACATAATACACATTGGGAATTTGTTTTACTCCTTTCTTTGTATTCACCAATATGTCACCACTTCCTTGAATTAGAAGCTTCTTGTCATCACCGGTTCGTACTTCCCTTTGGAGAGAATCGTCCAAAGTCACAAATAAGTCTTTATTTCCGGTCATGTGGTTACTACAACCACTGTCGATATACCAAACTTCATCCGGCAAATCTGCCTTTGTTTCGCAAGTGAGAAACATAGTGTCTTCAGTCTTGAAAGGCTTCTCATGCATAAATGTAGACTCCTTATTTTCTTCGGCTAGTCTTTTGCGACACCTCCCAATAGTATGTCCATACTTTTGACAATAATTACATTGAACTAATTGTGATGGAAACCTTCCTCTACTATTATTGTTCCCTCTCCATCTAGAAGATGATTCTCCTTTTTCTCTTAAACTGATATTTTCTTGCTTACGAAATGTATACCCGTCCTTTCCACGATTCAAAGTCTTTCCTTTATCCTTCCACGAATTTTTATTGATTGAAACTTGAGATCGAAAGGCTTGCTCGGTGGTTGTTGTATCAAATTGTCTCATACGAAACTCGTGAGATTTTAATGATCCCAACAAACTTTCAAGGGACAACGTAGATAAGTCCTTTGACTCTTCAATTGCAACTACTATATATTCGAATTTTCGAGGTAAACTTCGGAGTATTTTCTCCACAACTCTTTGTGTTCCCACAGTTTCACCATTCAAACGTATTTGATTCACAAGTGCGACCACCCGATTGAAGAACTCTTCAACAGATTCCGTGTCTTTCATCCTCAGCAAATCGAATTCACAACGAAGGGTTTGCAATTGAACAATCTTTACACGTTCTTCACCTCTATAGGACACGAAAAGAGTGTCCCATGCCTCTTTTGCTGAAGTTGCTGTTGAAATACGTTCAAACACGACGTCATCAACAGATTGGTAGATAAAATATAGTGCCTTCTTGTCTTTCTTTTTTAATTCCTTCAAGTCGTTCGTTTGTTGCGCCGTTAATGCACCAACATTTACAGGACTTTCAACCCCGTTCTCGATTATATTCCATAGATCTTGGGACTCATACAACACTTTCATCATTGTGCTCCACTGGTGATAATTTTTTCCAGTGAAACGTGGAAGATGGGGCTGTATATTGTTGTTATTCGTGGAGGTCATTTTCTGTCCAAATGAGATGTAGTTTTTTTTCTGTAGTTTTCTTGAACCTTGCTCTGATACCAATTTGTTGGATATAGAAAACAAACTTGCTGTTGATCGCAGTAAGAATTTGGACAGAAAAACAATGGAGAAGACTGCAGAAAATGGAACTTTGTTTAT
>NW_020206092.1:3166-4889 GCF_001531365.2 Cynara cardunculus var. scolymus | reverse complement strand
CGATTAAAAAATTAATATATTAAGATGTTTATATTATTATTAAAGATGGTTTTTAATGCATGGTTGAAATTGATCTTTCTAGTGTTAAATGAACTCATCATTTTTAATATCTTTTTAGTGGTTGGATTAGATATACCTTTCAAAAATCTCCAATAAATTTGTATACTTTTCCTAAAATAAATTATTAAAAGTTGTCATCTCAAAAAATTTATATCAAACTCCAACAACTACTATATTTTAATAATTCTAGATTAAATGTATTATTACAATATTTAACAACATATTATTTTTTTTCTCCTAAATATTTATTTTTAATATCTATTATCAATAGCAAAAAAATTAATTTTAATTCTTTTTATATAAAGTTTTTCTAAATTTTAAGATTTTCACAACTCATGGTTCCTTTATCTATTTTAAAATACTAGAAGAGTACTCGTGCAATGCAGCGAGATACATTTTGATTTTAATATTTTATTTTATTCTTTATTTCAGTCGATGTTAGTATGGTCTTATGTGATTTTGAAAAAATGATGATGTTTTTTGTAATAACCGAATCCTGGTTATCACCCAAGGTATTTAATATGTGATTATTTGATTAATTGATTGCGTGATAACGTGATAAACTGTTATGTTTGATACGTGCTGGTATGCGAAATTGTGCATTTAATTGGATGAAGGAATATACATATTTATTTGTGTATATATATATATATATAAGTGCACGAGTGTGCATGTGGGTGTGGGGATATTATATGCATATAATATGTGTATATAGGTATACACGTGTAGGTATGCATGCATGTGTTGGTAAACATATGTATAGGTGTAAAATATGAAGTCATATATGCATACACGTGGCTTGTTTAGGTAGCCCACTTCTCCCTTTTGGGAAGCTATATAAAGAGGCTTAACCTCTCATTTGGCCTTGCTGCCATTTTGAGAAGTTGAGAGCTCTAAAAGTGAGTGTTGTCCGGTTTGTTAATTATAGGTGATTTCAAGTTGATTGCAAGTGTCAAGCTGCAAAAGGAATCGATTTCTGGAGTTTTGGTTTCAAAAGCTTTATAAGGTGAGTGGTTCTAAACCTTTTTACATAAAAGCTTTCTACTGGTTTTGAAATCATATTTCGTATTATTAGTTTCATTTGAATAGAAATCTTGCTAAATTTTGTTTAAGTGTTATCCGGACAAAGCTTGACCGGATATAAGGGTTTTAAATCGGACAAGCCTTGTACGGTTTATTGTCCGGATAGTTTTAAAATCAGACATGCCTTATGCGGCTTAGTGACCGGATTAGTATAAACCGGACAAGCCGTGAGCAGTTTGTTGTCTGGAGTTGGTTAAACCGGTTGAGTGTTAAGAGGTTTATTTTTAAACCGGACGAGTCTTGGACGGATTGTTCACCGGATTAATATCCGATCAAAATGTGAAATTTTTCTAAGTCTGGTGTGTTGACCGGATTAGATATCCGGACAAAATGGATTTTGTTCCAAGTGTTAATATGGATGAGGCTTGATCGGACTATTGACCGGATTTTTTTATCCGGATGATTATTGATCGAATTTGGTTGACCGAACTTGTTATCTGGATGATTGTTGACCGGATTTGATGGACCGGATTTGTTGATCGAATTTGAAATAATATTTTGTGATTGGATAAAAATTGTTATTTTATCATAAAATGAAGTTTTGATATAAATGATTATGATCTGAAAACTATTCCAATGG
>NW_020206092.1:0-1436 GCF_001531365.2 Cynara cardunculus var. scolymus | reverse complement strand
TAATTATATTTTAGATTTTTATATTTTAAAATAAGATATTTATCTTCTATTTGATTATGTTTATCTGCAGTTAGTTACACTAATTTAAAAATAGAGCTTTAATAAGTTATAGTTATGCATAATTTACTTGTAATTTTGAATTTTAAGTAATATGCATCAATATACAATACTTCATGCATAAAAAATGGTTTTTAAGAGTTTTTGTCACATGTTTTATAATATAATATAGATGTTCTAATATAGCCTTTTGTTAAATTTTCTTAATCTTGCTCTTATAATTTTCATAAATTTGGAGATATCCGTAAAAAATAAAGGATTTGCGCTTTCATTTTGGACTCGGGAGTTTGATGAACCTAGGAAAGGAAAATCGATTGAAATAGCCATTTTTTTATTAATTGGTTTTTTAATCATTATTTTTTAATTTATTTAAATATTATTATCTTTATAAATGACACATTTTTTATTTGTGGATTTAATTAGAAGACCAAAAAAAGTCAGATTCAACCTAGGTCTGCAATTAAGAAAATACCACTTGCCAATCTAGGTTGAATTTGAAATTCCTTTTTGTATTTTATCTAGGTGGGCAAGCAAAAAAGTATCATTTGCAAAAGTAATGATATTTAAATAAATTAGATAGAAAAATGACTAAGAGATCAATTTATAAGGTAGCGTTTGATATGTAGACATGACTGGACAGAACTGAAGAAGACATGACTGGACAAGACAGGACTAGACATGACAGAACTGGACATAACAAAAGGGTAGGACTGGACAGAACAAGTGTATGTTTGGTGTTTGGTACGATTAGGATCGAACAAGACAAACTATACAAGTTGCCACCAAAAGTTATTTTTATGATTTTATATATAATATAATAGTTATAATTAACACAAATAAAGTAAATAATTTAACTTATAAACATTTTTACATTGTATTTTCAGATACATAAATATAAATAGTATCAAATTTGAATGAAATTTTTTATATAATTGATTGTATTTTGAAAAAACCAGATTCATACAAAAGAGAAATTATATTTTATTTGATTTGGAAAATCCTTAAGAATTGGTTGTGGGGGTGACATACGGTGGCTAACGGTTGTAGTGACGGCGACCGTAACTAGTAGTGGTGATCATTAAAACAAATATTATGTTAAGGTTATATATCAAACGAGAGTTAATTAATTTTTATTTTAGTTTCTCATATTTTCGTCCCATTTTATTCCATCTATTTTAGGAGAAAACTAATGACAACCCTAGTATCAACTAAGGGCACCCCTAAGGTTATTACAATCATTTTTTATGCTTTTTTATGTCTTTTTGTGGTTTTTATTTTATTTTTTTATTTTCTTATTTAAATTATTAATTAGTTTTTTTTAGTTTTTTCTTTCTTATTTATTTATATTATATTTTAATATGAATTATTAATAAATATAT
>NW_020206091.1:2315-3979 GCF_001531365.2 Cynara cardunculus var. scolymus | reverse complement strand
TTCAGTGATAAAATGTTCTAAAAGGTGGTGTCAGTGATTCTCAACACTCACCACATCTTAAAGTATATCTTTATACTTTATCTTAAAAATCTAAAACGATCAACTGACTCTTTTCTTCAGTGATCAAAAGTTTTTTTTAAATGCCAGTTTCAGTGATTCTCTTCACTAAAACATGATGTCTTAAAACCATCACTGAATACTTTCTCGTTTTCAGTGCTAAATTGTTTTAAATGAAGTCTCTCAGTACTTTTTTAAACTGAATGACTCTTCATATTCTTAAAAACAATTTTTTTTGTTTTTAAAAGAAAATATTAAATGCATCGTCTTTATGACGACATTCTCTGTTTTCTATGAGCGACACTTTGAGATGCACAAAATGACTTGTCATTACGCTACCTCATTAAATGTCATCCAATTGTGGATGAGAACGTGGCACATTACTCATTATGACAACTTTTTGAACCGTCGTCTTTTTCCTCTCTCTCATATTTCTTCTCTCTCTACTTTTACCTATAAATATGAGATTTCTTCTTCACTCTTCTCTTTACGCTTTCAAAAATCATTAGACAAACCTCTACTAATATTTTTCCAAAGCAAGAACACTCTTCAAACCCTCTTTTTCGACCTTTCCTCTTCAGAATCACAAAGGTCAGAATCCTTCTTTTCTTTTTTCTTCGTTATAAGAAATATGTTTAATCTTATTAAGAACTTTGTTCTCTTAATGCATTAAACTAAAGATTGTTGATCACTTCCTTCTTGATTAAGAAATATATTTCTTGATACACATTCTACTTGAAAAACCCTTATTTTTTATGGTTTTTTCAAATGAAGTTTTTTCTTGTACAAAAACTTTTTCTATAGTCTTTAACCATACATTCTTGATACATTTCTAACCGTATATCTTCATGTTTATGTTGTTTCTTTAACAAAATGCAGATGGCTGCCAAGAACGTCAACTTCAACATTGACGAGATCTCTATCAAGGCCAACAACCACATTTCCTTGCTAGAGATACCCTCAACCAGAGCCTTCTACCAAGAGGCGGCGGACTACCTCAAACAGTCGTCTCTTGGATACGTTGTCAACCATGAGCCTCTCATGGTTAAGGAAATTCTCCAGCAGTTATGGTACACTGCTGAGGTCATCGAGGTCCAAGACGAAGCTGGACGAACTATGGAGCAAATCCACTTCACCTTCAACCGTATGGAAGTGAATTTTGGGGTTTCTACACTCCGCTCARCTCTCCGTCTTCCCAGGGGTCCCTTCGACAACGAACCCTCCACCGCCGAGATCATTTCCTTCTTCAATGCCATTGGCTACCAGAGCCAATGAAGAAGGACTCCGACGCTCCTCTCAAATCCCTCACGAAGATTGGGAAAAATAGGATGTCAGCTGTCTGGCAATACATATTTTCTCACTTCATCCAGTGCATGGGTGGAAAAACTAGCGGTCAGGACCAGGCCTCCAGGATTGCCTTGATCATAGGCGTTTCTGCGATTCAGCATCGCAATATAAATTATGATGCGGTCATTTTCGATGACCTGGTGCTGAAGCTGAACAAGCGCCAGCGAGAAAAGGTGGTGCCTTACACCAGGTTTCTTTCAATGGTATTGACTAAAATCTTTAAAAGTTTTTACCCCAAAGAAGGAAACCTTCCAGCATTT
>NW_020206091.1:0-1691 GCF_001531365.2 Cynara cardunculus var. scolymus | reverse complement strand
TTCTTTTGCAGGTCCTTCTTTGATGCATCAGCCTGATGCTCAAGAAGTGGAAGAGGGAGAAAGAGGGAAAGATGATGGAGGAGATGAGGATGTCGATGATGGCTATGATATGTCATCGGATATCAAGCTTCTCCTTCCAGCCGTTGATACCGTCCTCTCCAGAGTCAACGAAGTTCACCAAGAGATGCCCCGCCAAGACGATCTTGATGCAAACTTCCTTTCCCTCCAAGCGGATGTTCAAGAAGTTTAGAGTCAGCTCAAGACTCTCCAAGAAGTTGTTCACTCCAACAACGACGCCATTGTTGTTCTTCACAGCAGGGCTGATGATGCTCAGGCGATGGCTGATCAGCAGCTTGGTCTTCTTCAACAAATCCTGGATGTTGTCCGTCAACCAGCTCCAGTGATTGCTCCTTCCTTCTCTGCCGATGATCGCGCCCAGCTCCATGAAACGCATGAGGCAACGACAACTCTAGCCAATGCTTTGCAAAGGCTGGAGGATTCCATGGTTCTCCAGTGTCAGCGTTTGGACGAACTCTATGGCCAATTCTCTCAAGTCTTAGCCAAAGAGGGGGAGATAAGGTCCAACGCTGTTGGATCATCAGATGCTGCTCCTACAGCTTCTCAGGCTGTTGGCCCAGTATCAGCTTCAGTTGTAGTAGAAGTCGAGGCTCTCGAAGCTGAAGCAGTTGTTGCTCCTGTAAACCCTACCACCGAAGCTGCCCAACCTAAGGTTGTAGAAGCCATCCCTAGGGATGATGTCCATACCGTCACTRYTGCTGGTGATGATGATGATGTTGATGAGGATGAAGAAGATGATGATGAAGACGATGATGAACCTGTCATTTCAGACACCGGAGATGATTTAGATGGTGACGACGATGATGATGATGAAGATAACTTTACCATCAAGTTCCAGATGCCATCAACCGTCACCAAAGGTGTTGCCCTCGGGGACTCTGCATCCCAGGGGGAGCAAAGGCAAGGCGAATCGACTTCATCAGGGAACCAGGACCCCAAGTCGAAAGGTAAGGCGGTCGCTGAAGAAGGTAACTTGAAGGTACTTTTCTCAAGCCCTCAACAAACCTTATTTGAAGACTCTACCTCTCAGGTAGTGATCACTTCAGAGTATCAACTTCATATCCCTCCAACAACCTGCGGTCGACTGGAGTGGGTATCTGATCAACCCAGCTCTTTTGTTCTAATAGACCAGCAGATGTCTCAGCTTAAGAAGTCGCGACCAGACTAGAGTAAAAATTCCTCTTCGTACCTCTAGTGGTAGTGAGTTTGACTTCCTTTCTGAAGCTGAAAGACTCGAGGCATTAAGGGCTGAAAAAGAGCTAGAGCTTCAAAAGAAACAGACTGAAGACAGCCTAAGGCTGGCCAAGTCACTAGCTGCTAAAGTCCTTCCCAAGAAAAAGTCCAAGAGAACGGTGAATCCTGTCCAAGCCTAAACTAAACTTTTTTCAATGGCAGAAGCTGAACGCAAGAAGAAGTAAAAGCTAGAGGACACGGATAAGCAATGGAGCAAAACAAAGCTGAAAAAGAGACTCAGTCCTCGCCCAATCATCAACGTCAGCATCAGCGGACGATCTAAAGACGATGAAACACTGATCTCAATGCTCATCACCAGGGACAATCTTGATGTCGTTACTGAGTACCCTTCCTACCTTGGCCGCTATGGATACAGCGAA
>NW_020206090.1:0-4294 GCF_001531365.2 Cynara cardunculus var. scolymus | reverse complement strand
AGTTAATAGACAGAAACAAACTGTCATAAAACTGTTACTCCACAATAACTAACTGCACTATTTATTTTCTGAAATTATAACTTATAAAATTAACAGCCCCCCTTAAGTTATAATTGCATAAACACTGAGCCTTTCTTTGAGCTTTTGGAAGTCTCCAACTTTGAGTGCCTTTGTGAAGATATCGGCTACTTGATCGGTTGTCTTACAATAATCAACTTCAATTTCCTTATCGTTAACGAGATCACGAATGAAATGATACTTCATTCGTATATGCTTGCTTTTGCCGTGAAATACGGCATTCTTGGTGAGGGCTATAGCCGATTTGTTGTCGCAAAATAACTTTGTGGCAGAATGTTGAGGATGATTAAGTTTTTCTAAAATTCTTCGTAACCAAATAGCTTGACAGCCCGCGAAAGATAACGAAATGTATTCGGCTTCCGCAGTAGAGAGAGCCACAACTTTTTGCTTCTTTGATTGCCAAGATATTACTCCAGAGCCCATACTAAACATGAACCCAGAGGTACTTTTGCTATCATCAAAATTTCCACCCCAGTCACTATCGGTGTATCCAATTAAGCTTGAATCGTTCACCCTTTTGTAGTGAATTCCATGATCAATAGTCCCTTTGACATAACGGAGTATTCTTTTACCGGCTTCCCAATGACTCTTCTTTGGACATTCCATAAATCGACTAATCAAGCTTACCGAAAACATGATATCCGGACGTGTAGCTGTCAAATACATGAGACTTCCTACCATGCTTCGATAAATAGAAGAATCAACTTTATTTTCATATGTATCTTTCGACAACTTCAATCCAAACTCCATCGGAGTGGAAGTAGGAGAAGCGTCATCCATCCGAAACCTCTTCATTAATTCACTTCCATACCTTTTTTGAGATATGACTATCTCATTATTTTCTTGTCTTACTTCAATACCAAGAAAATAGTGAAGTAAACCCATATCAGTCATCTCAAATTCTTGCATCATTGCATGTTTAAACTCTTCACTCATGCTTATGCAATTCCCAGTGAATATAAGATCATCAACATAAAGACACACAAATAGAAATTTACCTTCGCTTTCTTTGATGTAGAGAGTATGCTCATATGGACACCTTTTGAAACCTTCCTTCACAAAATACGTATCGATCCGACTATACCAAGCCCGAGGTGCTTGTTTTAATCCATATAACGCCTTCTTTAAACGACACACTTTATTTTCTTCACCTTCTTTTACATAGCCAGGAGGTTGTTCGATATACACTTCTTCTTCTAGTACACCATTTAAAAATGCTGATTTTACATCCATTTGATGTACTTTCCATCCATTTTGAGCTGCCAATGCCAATACAAGTCGTATAGTTTCAAGACGAATAACCGGAGCAAACACTTCATTATAGTCGAGTCCATATTTTTGCTTGTAACCTTTGACGACTAATCGAGCTTTATGTTTATCAACATCTCCTTTTTCATTCAACTTTGTCTTGTAAACCCATTTTACACCAATTGGGCGGTGTCCATTTGGAATTTCCACGAGTTCCCACGTTTGATTCTTCATTATTGAATGGATCTCTTGATCCATTGCAACTTTCCACTTACTGCTATGAATAGCTTCCTCATAGTCAATTGGATCTGCATCGGCATACAACGCAAAATCAACAAATTCATCATGCAGAATTCTTTGTGAATTTTCATACACATCTTGTAAATCACGCATCTTCCTTGGTGGTGACTCGGTGGATTCGGGTGATGGTGAACTTGAAGATGATGGTCCCGGAGTATTTGGAGGAGTAATGTCTTCACCGTTCCCGTTCTCTTTTGTAGGTATCTCAGTTTCTTCAACCGGTATAGTTACTTCTTTATCTTTCGAGGACCAATCCCAAGATCCTTCTTCATCAAACAAGACATCTCGACTTATGATTGTCTTCTTCGTAATGGGATTGTATAATTTGTAGGCCTTCGAGTGCTCACTATAACCTACAAATATACATTTCTCGGACTTCGCATCCAACTTTCCCCTTGTCTCTTGTGGTACATGAGAGTAAGCAATGCATCCAAATACACGAAGATGTGAAACACATGGTTTTTCACCATTCCAAGCTTCTTGAGGAGTCATTCCTTGAACACTTTTAGTTGAGGCCCGATTTAAAAGATAAACCGCACATGCAACTCCTTCTGCCCAAAAGATATCGGGCAATTCTTTAGACTTCAACATACTTCTTGCCAAACCCATAATGGTCCGATTCTTCCTTTCCGCAACACCGTTTTGTTGCGGAGTATAACGTGTTGTAAGTTGATGTCGGATACCATTTTCCTTTAAGAATTTCTGAATTTCATGAGAATTGTACTCCCCACCACGATCAGAACGTAATGACTTCAAGGGAAAACCGCTTTGTTTTTCCACTAATGCTCTAAAATCTTTGAAGTAGCAAAACATTTCTGATTTTTCTTTCAAGAAATACACCCAAGTCTTTCTTGAATAATCATCGATAAATGTTAGAGCATATCGACTTCCTCCTATAGACGTTGTCCTCATCGGTCCACATATGTCCGTATGTACAAGCTCCAAGGGATTTGATGCTCTCCATGCTTTTCCACTAGGAAAAGATTCTCTAATATGTTTCCCAAAAGCACATCCTTCACAAATTCTTTCTTGTTGGTTTATAAATGACAAACCACGTACCATATTTCTTTTGCACATATATATTAAAGATTGAAAATTTAAATGCCCGTATCTGAGATGCCATAACCATGACTTGTCTTTGACAATACTAGTAAAACATGGTAAAGCGTCGCATAGAAATTTGAATGGAAACATCTTGTTTCGAGTCATACGTACCTTTCCAAGGAGAGTGTCGTCCTTGTCCTTAATTTCGCATACTTCGTCTTTAAATGTTATATTGTGTCCTTTAAGGAGAAGTTGTCCAACACTAAGCAAATTGTGCTTGAGTCCCGGTACATAATACACATTGGGAATTTGTTTTACTCCTTTCTTTGTATTCACCAATATGTCACCACTTCCTTGAATTAGAAGCTTCTTGTCATCACCGGTTCGTACTTCCCTTTGGAGAGAATCGTCCAAAGTCACAAATAAGTCTTTATTTCCGGTCATGTGGTTACTACAACCACTGTCGATATACCAAACTTCATCCGGCAAATCTGCCTTTGTTTCGCAAGTGAGAAACATAGTGTCTTCAGTCTTGAAAGGCTTCTCATGCATAAATGTAGACTCCTTATTTTCTTCGGCTAGTCTTTTGCGACACCTCCCAATAGTATGTCCATACTTTTGACAATAATTACATTGAACTAATTGTGATGGAAACCTTCCTCTACTATTATTGTTCCCTCTCCATCTAGAAGATGATTCTCCTTTTTCTCTTAAACTGATATTTTCTTGCTTACGAAATGTATACCCGTCCTTTCCACGATTCAAAGTCTTTCCTTTATCCTTCCACGAATTTTTATTGATTGAAACTTGAGATCGAAAGGCTTGCTCGGTGGTTGTTGTATCAAATTGTCTCATACGAAACTCGTGAGATTTTAATGATCCCAACAAACTTTCAAGGGACAACGTAGATAAGTCCTTTGACTCTTCAATTGCAACTACTATATATTCGAATTTTCGAGGTAAACTTCGGAGTATTTTCTCCACAACTCTTTGTGTTCCCACAGTTTCACCATTCAAACGTATTTGATTCACAAGTGCGACCACCCGATTGAAGAACTCTTCAACAGATTCCGTGTCTTTCATCCTCAGCAAATCGAATTCACAACGAAGGGTTTGCAATTGAACAATCTTTACACGTTCTTCACCTCTATAGGACACGAAAAGAGTGTCCCATGCCTCTTTTGCTGAAGTTGCTGTTGAAATACGTTCAAACACGACGTCATCAACAGATTGGTAGATAAAATATAGTGCCTTCTTGTCTTTCTTTTTTAATTCCTTCAAGTCGTTCGTTTGTTGCGCCGTTAATGCACCAACATTTACAGGACTTTCAACCCCGTTCTCGATTATATTCCATAGATCTTGGGACTCATACAACACTTTCATCATTGTGCTCCACTGGTGATAATTTTTTCCAGTGAAACGTGGAAGATGGGGCTGTATATTGTTGTTATTCGTGGAGGTCATTTTCTGTCCAAATGAGATGTAGTTTTTTTTCTGTAGTTTTCTTGAACCTTGCTCTGATACCAATTTGTTGGATATAGAAAACAAACTTGCTGTTGATCGCAGTAAGAATTTGGACAGAAAAACAATGGAGAAGACTGCAGAAAATGGAACTTTGTTTATT
>NW_020206089.1:2577-4324 GCF_001531365.2 Cynara cardunculus var. scolymus | reverse complement strand
CCAATACTAAACATAGCATTTTTAATTTCTTCAGAAAGAATCGGCCGTATCATATGATTAGCCTCCGAGAGAGAAAGCTTTTTCGTGAATAAGTTCTCGGGCATAATCGGGTCAGGAGTCTCATACCGAAGGCCAAGAAAATCCCGAAAATATTCAACAAAAATATTAGGAACATCATCACCATGAACAAATTCACCAGTACTAGTGTAGACCGATTGAATGGAATTGGAATGATGCCGTTCTTTGATCACATGATGGAAGAATTTAGTATTCAAGTCCCCCTCATTCAACCACTTAACTTTTGCCCGTTGCTTAGCAGMACACTCCGCATCCCAACAAGCATTCTGGTAAGCAATACGAAGATGCCCAAGTTCCAACCCCAACTCATCATTACAGGGATTTTTATCAAAATCCAGTTGAACACGGTCTAACTCAGTTTTTAGAAAAGAAACCCTCTTGCCAAGATTACCAAAAGTATTACGAAGCCTACGAAGCGGGACCTTTAGAGCCTTTAAATGGGAAGTGACCTTAAACATAAAAGTCCCCTCAACATAATTAGACCATTCCTCCTTAACAATCTTCAGGAAATCCGGATGCTCCGCCATAAAATTATCAAATTTAAACCCATACCTCGTTTTCCGTAAACCGCCTTTAAAAGAAAGAACCATCGGAGAATGATCCGAAAGTCCGGCAGGATGGAAATGAACAGTAGCGTCATGGAATTTAGAAGTGAATTCTGCATTAGCCATAGCCCTGTCAAGTTTTCGCATGATTCCCCCTACAGAATTCGGCTTTTGATTCCAAGAGAAATGAACACCAGTATATTGCATATCAAAAATTTCGACATCCTCCACACATGCAAAAAAATCAGACATATCAATATTACGGCGAGATGACCCTCCAAACCCATCATGAGGAAATAGCATGGAGTTGAAATCTCCCATTACTATCCATGGATTGGAACTAATCAAGACTTTAAATTTCCTTAATCCCGACCACAATTCTCTTCGAGGAGTACATGCATTTGCACCATAGACCAAAGACAGGAAGAAAGCATCTTGACCGCCTCTTAGAAAAACTTTACAGTTCAGGAATTGATTCTGAACCTCCATAGCCATAACATCTAAAATACGCGAATTCCAAGCAAGGATGATACGTGTACCCGACACACACACAGTATGATTAGAAATCCAAGCCCACCGACCAAAAAGCTTGGTACACACACTTTCAAGAGAGTCCTTAGACACATGAGACTCAATAATTGCACACAAACTAAGATCATTACAATGAATAAAAGACTTTACCTCATTTTGCTTTATCGGAGAATTGAGTCCCCGAATATTCCAAGTTGCAAATTTTAGCATGATGAAGAGGCCTGGTCAAACCCTTGCTCCCTCCTATTCATATTCAAAGTGTTCGCAACAGGATCTTTATCCATGATTACGTGGTGATCAGCATGATTTTCCTCCTCATCTAACTGCTCCAGAACTCCATATTTGTTAGGGGATACCACCGGGTCTAACAAAACCCCCCTTCTTGCCATCCGAAAGTTTTTGACCACAGAATCAATCAGAGGGGTGGGAGTAGGCCGAGGATGGGACGAAGAGTTTATAGAATGCGAAGAAGAAGACCCAGAACCAACATTACCTGTGTCTTTAGAAGTATTTTTCATAATCTCACTTGTTRGAGCAACGTCATTAGTGCCATTATTCTTTATTTCCAACTGACCCACATTAGAGGTGCTTGC
>NW_020206089.1:0-1892 GCF_001531365.2 Cynara cardunculus var. scolymus | reverse complement strand
CGTCATTAAAGCCATATTTTCCCCAAGCCGAACGAACAAAATTCTTTACGATAGGGAACGGAATACGAGGGCCCAGAAAATATCCATACAGAACCGAATTATAAGCTTTAGCAGCCTCCTTAGCCATTTCAATTGGAATTTTCACACTAACATCCTTTTTATCAGCCAACGGATAAAATTGGAGATCCATGTCTACAGAATTTCCCACCACTTTTACAAAACTTAATTTCTCCGTACCACGAGAATTATCACCTCGAGAAGTAAGCCTTTCAAAAACGGAAATTCTGGTAGGATCATTAGTAGAAKGGCCCAAATCATCACCCATTTCCTTCACACACACTAAGAAGCCGAGGTGCTGAAACTAACGTTTAGCGCCCTTAATAAGATAGACGAAGACCACGGAGACCGAGGTGCTGAATATCTATAAAGGGTATTCAACGAAAGAGACGAAGACCCCGGAAACACTTAGTATGTATTAAGAAACAGGAAATGAACTTCTCCACAAAAAACCAGCAACCAAACCGCAGCAAAAGGACCAAACTATTAGCCACACAAAACAACAGCAAAACAACACCCTTACCTCGTTTCACAATCTCAAACAGCAGCAAAGGAGTTAAACCAAGATGCACCCAAAAACCAAAAACCAGCAGACCCACACAGGTACACAATAATCAGCAGCAAATTCAAAAACCCAGCAGAAGCAGCAGACCGGTAACCAAGAAGTCAACGACAGCAGCAGCAAAAAGATTGAATGTAAACCTAACTGGATCACATAAAATCATACGCCAGCTAAAAACCAAACTGGAACAACGAGGACAGCAGCAAACAGAAACTGAATCCTAGAAAAGGACCCCGAAACTACTCAATGCAGCAGCAACTCAAAGCAGCAGCAAGATCGATCTTTAACAACAAAAACCAATCAACAATAGCAGCTACTCATGGAAAACAGCAACCAAGAACAGCCGCTGTATAAAAATCAGTAAACACGAAGAACCAATATAGAACCACAAACCGTCTTAACTATTACCAGCAGATCTTATCACAAACCAACACGTGCAAACCAAGAACCAGCAGTAGGCCGAAAGATCACAACACGAGTAGCATAAAATCACGACAATAACGGCTAGATTCTTTAAGCCAAACGCACAGCAATACGATAACAAAAAGAATCAGGTTGCACATAAAATCATGAAGAATACAACTCCAACACAGCCGGTACAAAGAAACCCTAGACGTAGTTGTTGTAACCCTAGCTGACGATGCTGTATAAACAGCGAAACCCTAGAACCCTCAAGATCACATAAAAACACAGCCACTCCAAAACCGAAATCAACCAGACCGTGTTACGAAACACAAGATCCAATCGAGGAGAGGCAGCAGAAACGTGAAACGAACAAACCCTAGATGTAGGAAATAAACATACCAATGGACAGAAGCAAGTAGCGGCAAGAATGATACTTACGATTCAACACAAACTCCACGAATCAACCAAGAAACATGCTCACGAACAGCATTGATTCAAAATCATCATCAACACAATCGCATTTTTTGAGAGAAAAAGTCAAATGTGGTCTTCGATCAGGCCTTAATGGGTATAGGTCCATGTACACTTATTGGGTATATTAGGCCTCTTTAGTATAATCGAGTCATTTGGATCAAAATGACAATAAATGGATCATAATTAATCTGATTAGACCCTAGTTGGTTAATAGGCCCATTTATCCATAAGGATTCTAATTGGCTCAAAATGACACTACTGAAAGGGGAAAGGGATTCCCCAGGCAATTTTATAAAGACAATAAAGGCGTCACCAATACAAAAGCAATCAGCAAGAGAAACTACGGCAACTTTGACTCACAAACCAAGTCATAAGCAGCCAAAAATGACAAAGG
>NW_020206088.1:2898-4452 GCF_001531365.2 Cynara cardunculus var. scolymus | reverse complement strand
CATCTTCATCATCGTCGTCATCATCACTATCTAGCTCACTGCCGGAGTCTAGAAGGTCGGGTTCGTCATCTTCATCATCATCATCATCTTCATCATCATCAATTCCAGCAACAGGTGTAGAAGTGATGGGAAGATCATCATCCCTAGGGATGACATCAACTTCCTTAGCTATGATAGCTTCAATGGAGGTTGGAATTCTTGGGCAATCTTAGCCTCAGCTTCAGCTCTAGGACCTTCAGCTCTGGGAGCTTCAGCTTCAAGGATTGCTGGAGCAGCAGATGGTCCAATAGCATTGGACCTCACCTCTTCCTCTCTGGCTAAGACTTGAGAGTATAGGCCAGATAGTTCGTCCACGTGCTGATGCTGGAGAACCATCATTTTCTCTAGTCGTGACAGAGCGTTGGCTAGAATTGTCATTTTTCACACGTCTCATAGAGCTGAGCACGGTCATCAGCAGTGAAGGAAGGCAGGATCACTGGAGCTGGCTGACGGACATCATCCACGATCTGCTGGAGAAGCTCCGTCTGCTGAAGATATTGAGCCTGAGCGTCATCAGCCTTGCTGGATAGAACAGCGATGGCTTCAACGTTGGCTTGAACAGCCTCATATAGAGTCAAGAGCTGAGTTCTTACTTCTTGAACATCATCCTTGATAGCTGAAAGGTCTGCATCAAGATCTGCCCTGCAAGGCATCTCTCGATGAACTTCAGACATCTTGCAAAAGACGCTATCGATGGCTGGGAAGAGAAGCTTGACATCAGAGGCCATGTCATAAGCTTCACTATCTTTCCCGTCTTCTTCCTTCTCTTCTACATCCATAAGCTAGGGCATAGAAGGAGGACCTGCAATAGCTAAAGAGTGAGCATGAAAAAGCTCAATATTAAAAGAAATGAAGAGGTAGGAAGATGGAATACATGAGGGGACATCAGTGACATCCCAAGGATTGTCACTGGCTTGCTCGATGATTCCCTCAAGAGGATAGGCATCTATATACTGAGGAGCCTCGAAAGGAGCAACCTCAGGTGGAGTGGTGTGTGTTTCATCATCAGGGAGGACAGTCACTGATGAATCATAAACAAGTGTAGAGACCAAAGAAGGAGGAGAAGAGAAAACGGTTGAGAAAAGATGTGGGTGTTCACCGATGGCGACGCTGATACTCATACCTTCAGTGATTTGAGTCACTAAAACGGTTGGGATAGGTGCCACTGATACGACAGTGATTGGAGAGATCACTGAATAGCTTGGGAGGGTAGCTGAAGGTGCCTCGGGGTTAAGGCTAGTTTCAATAACTGAAACCTATCGAGAGGTCTCAGCCAGAGATGTGGCTATCCCCTTTTTCGCCTTCTTGGCTCTCTGAGGAGAACCAAGAGTTGGTTGTGAAGGACGTTTGGACGAGGTTTTGGTGGCTGGTCTAGAGGGGGGTTCCCTTGTCTTGACCACCTGAGGAGAAGAGGGAGAGAATGGCACTAGAGAAGAGAGTGCAATGTCTCCATCCCTCAGCTTGTGAACCAAAATCCTGGATCCAAGCCTACACACCTGGAGGTTTCCTTCCTTG
>NW_020206088.1:0-2103 GCF_001531365.2 Cynara cardunculus var. scolymus | reverse complement strand
AGTTTTAGATCAATATCAAAGCTGAATTTCAGGTCCAACAGTTCACCTTCTTTTTGGACTTTCGCTTTGGGAGAATCTTCTCAGCTAGTGACTTGGCCAGCTTTAGGTTGTCTTTAATCTGGTTCTTCTGAAGCTCTAGCTCTTCTTCAGCCCTTAACGCCTTGAGTCTTTCAGCTTCTGAAAGGAAGTCAAAATCACCATCACTAGAGGTACGAAGAGAAATTTTTACTCTAGTCTGGTCGAGTGACTCATTTAGCTGAGCCATCTGCTGGTCGGTAGAAGCACTGGAGACAAGGTTTTTAAGGACCCACTCCAGTCAACCGCAGGTAGTAGAGGGAATTTGAAGCTGATAAAGTGAAGTGACTACTACCTGAGAGGTAGAGTCTTCAAATAAGGGTTGAGGGTTTTTGAACAATACTTTCAGGTTCCCTTCTTCAGCGACACCTTTGCCTTTCGACTTAGGTTCCTGKTTCTTTGATGAAGTRGACWCWTCTTCTCTTTGCTCACCCTAGGATGCAGTATCCCTGAGGGTGACTCCCTTGGTGGTAGTTGTTGGTCTCTGATATTGGATGGTGAAGTCATCTTCATCATCGTCGTCATCATCACTATCTAGCACACTGCCGGAGTCTAGAAGGTCGGGTTCGTCATCTTCATCATCATCATCATCTTCATCATCATCATCAATTCCAGCAACAGGTGTAGAAGTGATGGGAAGATCATCATCCCTAGGGATGACATCAACTTCCTTAGCTATGACAGCTTTAATGGAGGTTGGAATTCTTGGTCAATCTTAGCCTCAGCTTCAGCTCTAGGACCTTCAGCTCTGGGAGCTTCAGCTTCAAGGATTGCTGGAGCAGCAGATGGTCCAACAGCGTTGGACCTCACCTCTTCCTCTCTGTCTAAGACTTGAGAGTATAGGCCAGATAGTTCGTCCACGTGCTGATGCTGGAGAACCATCATTTTCTCTAGTCGCGACAGAGCGTTGGCTACAATTGTCGTTTTTCACACGTCTCATAGGGCTGAGCACGGTCATCAGCAGTGAAGGAAGGCAGGATCACTGGAGCTGGCTGACGGACATCATCCAGGATCTGCTGGAGAAGCTCCGTCTGCTGAAGATATTGAGCCTGAGCGTCATCAGCCTTGCTGGATAGAACAGCGATGGCTTCAACGTTGGCTTGAACAGCCTCATTTAGAGTCAAGAGCTGAGTTCTTACTTCTTGAACATCATCCTTGATAGCTGAGAGGTCTGCATCAAGATCTTCCCTGCAAGGCATCTCTCGATGAACTTCAGACATCTTGCAAAAGATGCTATCGATGGCCGGGAAGAGAAGCTTGACATCAGAGGCCATGTCATAAGCTTCACCATCTTTCCCGTCTTCTTCCTTCTCTTCTACGTCCATAAGCTAGGGCGTAGAAGGAGGACCTGCAATAGCTGAAGAGTGAGCATGAAAAAGCTCAATATTAAAAGAAATGAAGAGGTAGGAAGATGGAATACATGAGGGGACATCAGTGACATCCAAAGGATTGTCACTGGCTTGCTCGATGATTCCCTCGAGAGGATAGGCATCTATATACTGAGGAGCCTCGAAAGGAGCAACCTCAGGTGGAGTGGTGTGTGTTTCATCATCAGGGAGGACAGTCACTGATGAATCATAAACAAGTGTAGAGACCAAAGAAGGAGGAGAAGAGAAAATGGTTGAGAAAAGATGTGGGTGTTCACCGGTGGCGACGCTGATATTCACACCTTTAGTGATTTGAGTCACTGAAACGGTTGGGATAGGTGCCACTGATAGACAGTGATTGGAGAGATCACTGAATAGCTTGGGAGGGTAGCTGAAGGTGCCTCGGGGTTAAGGCTAGTTTCAATAACTGAAACCTGTCGAGAGGTCTCAGCCAGAAATGTGGCTATCCCCTTTTTCGCCTTCTTGGCTCTCTGAGGAGAACCAAGAGTTGGTTGTGAAGGACATTTGGAGGAGGTTTTGGTGGCTGGTCTAGAGGGGGGGTTCCCTTGTCTTGACCACCTGAGGAGAAGAGGGAGAGAATGGCACTAGAGAAGAGAGTGCAATGTCTCCATCCCTCAGCTTGTGAACCAAAATCCTGGAT
>NW_020206087.1:2591-4323 GCF_001531365.2 Cynara cardunculus var. scolymus | reverse complement strand
AACTCAAGGCGACACTTTCAGCCCTTCAGAGCTCTGTCCTTCACAAAGAAGACCTCACAGAAGCCTTCAACACCCTGTCTCTCAACCCTTCTTCAATCTAAAAGCTAAAGACAGAGTTATCAGATGTAGCCGCCCAATTCRCTGCAGACTTCATTTCCGCCCGGCTACACGGATTATTCTGCCTTCAAGGATGAGATAAAAGGGATGTTCTCCTCTACGGTCACATATGACATTGACTCTAAATCCTCCAGGGCTAATATTAACCATCTAGCCACTCGCAGAGAGCTAGACGCAATGGTTGAGGCCCTTGGAGAGATCGTGCAGAAATACAYTGAYCAACTCCTCAAGGAAGCCCGAGCAAGCAACGAAGCTATAAGAGACTGCACGAAGAAACTCGTCAAAGAAGGTGATAACTTCATAAACGAGATCTATCGCTGCATATCTAAGATGAAATGGGCCACAGAGATGGATATCAACACTGCCTCTGTGATCGCTGAGGAGGTCATTCAAAAGATGGAGAGGGCGGCATCCAAAGTTTTGAAGCGATTGAAGAAGGATCCCCTTATTACTTGCAAGGCAGAGGCCACTAAAATCCATGACKATCAAGGAGGTGATGACCATGATCGTCATGAGGGGGAGAAGAAGATAGAGGAACCAAAGAATACAAMCTCTGCCAAACCACTAAAGATAGTGGACTCTGCTGCTGCCCTGTTCTCAAAAGACAAATCTCTAGAGCCTAAGGGGAAAGGCAAGGGTAAAGCAGTAGAAGAGTCGCCACAGAAGGGGTCAAGCTCTGAGACGCCAGAGGAGATAAATGAAGAAAACTATGATGACCCGGATCTCGTTCGAGCTTTAAAKGCGTCTTTGGCAGAGGCACAGGCAAGAAAGGGCAGAGCCCCTATCCCCAGAGCTGGAGAAGGCTCTTCCTCTAAAATGGCGAAGAAGGAAACGTCCATGGGTACGTTTGACGCTCTGGTAGGAACTGTCAAGCCAATCCTACCATAGGGGTCTTCCCAGAGGCCGATACTAGAAGAAGAAGAAACCAAAATGCCAGAATCTGCCCCAGTGGAAAGGTGAAACTTGAATCTATGAGCAAGATTCCTACGCAGAAAGTGCGCACAGAGCCCGTAACCACTGTGGAGGAGATTCTRCGGTGGCGTTACTCTGCCGTGGACACAGAGCCCCCTTAACAAGTACATGGAGAGGAGGTCAAGCTATTCGATTTCTCTCAGAAGGCTGATAGAAATAATGCRCGCTCAAGTAAAATACTACAGCCAGAAAGATTTCGATATCGCGATGAGGTTGGCCCAACCAGATTTGAAGATTTCCCCTCCAAAGTACAGGCCAAGTTGGAGACTTGGACAATCCCGTCTTTGGGTTTGTGTTCTTGGACAAGGATGACATTCTAAGGTTCTTTGATCCRGCAGAGGTGAACAAGTATTCAACAGAGTCACTTGAGTGGGTGTTCAACCTAGTAGCAGCAGAGGTGCACAGAGGGCATTTAAGGGCGGACGAAGTGACCAGTATTCTGGAATCAATCAAAGTTCAAGTCTCCTTCAGAGAATGGATTTTCAAAGTCTACAAAACTATCAAGTCAGATCTGTAATTTGCCGTAGATACCTATCCAGACTCTGCTATGGACTAATCTTCTGTAATAGTATAGGCCTGAGAAACAAATTCTTCTATTCTTTCAATTTTGTAATTCTTTTCAGAGGATGAGTTTAATCTCCTC
>NW_020206087.1:0-1931 GCF_001531365.2 Cynara cardunculus var. scolymus | reverse complement strand
TTTCAATTAAATGAATTGAAAAACCTTTGAAGCTATTTTCCTGTGTTCATCTTCTTCATCATATTAACTGTGTGTTCTTGGTTTAATTACTCTGTTCTGTTCTTATCGTTGTTTCTGCTGCACTGTAATCGTCCTAGAGTTCATTCAGAGTAATAGATCAATATCAAAGCTAAATTTATAGGTCCATCACGGGCTAATAACAGGAACTTATAGAGACAAAGATGGCTAAAACTCCACGAACAAGAAAAGTAAGAGACATAAGGACTCCCTTTAATTAGAGATACTAACGTTGCTGCTTTCTCTATCAATTTGCAGCAAGAAGTCCTCAACTCAATATGGTTTAGCCGAGACATTTACACCATAATTTCTACAAACTTATGCTCACAGCTGATGACACCTTCCCTATCAACCTATCAACTGCGCATGCACCAAGTTTTATAGACTTATGATTGGTTATGAATCATTTTTTCCATCGGGTCTCAGATTTATATATGGTTCGACAGTACAAATGTACAACTACTTCCAATATTCCTAGTTATACCTAGTGCTTCAATGTTACCTTGTCATAACTAATGCAGCAATGTGAAGTTATCACACCTTTGTTTCTTTCCCCACTCTCAAGAAGTTTGTACAATTGTAACTTACAGATGTAAAATACATTCAAACAAGGCTGACTATATAAATACCATTGACAGCCATCTAAAAATGAATAATGAATAAGCTCTAATCATATTTTTGATCTTTATGTCTGAAATTTATAAATGCTTATGCAATATTAAAATGCTAGTAAGCGTTCCTTGTTATACTAACAAGTTACATAAATATGTCCTTACTAAAGCAATGCAAACTCCAGAGTGAGAAAACTTCTGCATCCTCAGCTCTCTTTTTCAAGCCATAAACACATGTAGAAAACAAGAAATCACATACTTCAGGTTACACCATGAAACCATACAGGACCATTAAAATACTTGTGCTCACAAACCAGGCTCATAAAGAATAATGTTCAAACCCCAATAATTACTTACAGCTCTCGTATTACCATTCTATGGCACAGCTACAGTACTACCAAAGCATTTCTAGTTCGTACCTATAAAGTTTCATGTAATTTCTTCATTACTAAAGCAATTGCAATGCTAAAGATCCAATCTTGTGCATCCTAGTTTTATTATTAAGTGGCCAGGGTTGCTTGTACAAGGTCATGACTTCTGCATTTTGTGGATGCACCAATCATACAACTCTGCTGATATATCACTGCATATGCATTTAGCTACTAGAGACAGTGATCATGTCCCAATCTTAAATTCCCACATATCAAGCAACTCAAGAGATTCCTAATTGCACCTAAATCTTTTTAATCAGGCTGAAGTTCCAATCACCTTTTAAATGAGTTTACTACACAATTGCAGTCATACATTTATAAAATAAGTTTACAGAAACCTGAATCTGAGCCTCGGACTGAAAGTGTTTTAAGGTTTTGGAGAATCCACAGCGATGCAGGTAGTGAAGGATGGATTGGTGAAGAATTTCTTTCATTCCGGGGGTTAAAGAAGCAATTTTGCTGTTCCCATCCTCCTCTGCCGAAGTAGTGGTTATCATGCTTATTTAATTATGCTGGGAAAGGAGGGCTTATTCAGCTCTCTTAGCGCGGGGAGGTAGCAAAGGGTTTTATTATATGACAAAAACTAGGGTTTCGCTGTTTACGATTTAGGAATTGAATTAACCGATCTATCTATATATATTAGAGTTAAATACAAATTTGGTCCCTGTGGTTTGTAAAAATTAACGACTAACGTCCCTCAAAGAATATTTTAACGACCAACGTCCCTGTACTTTCCATTTTATAACAGATAGGGTCCCTGTTAGTAACGGCGTTAAAAAAAGTATAGTTAAGAAGGTGTAAGTTTGTCAATTCTTATTTTTTTAGTTTTGAT
>NW_020206086.1:0-4302 GCF_001531365.2 Cynara cardunculus var. scolymus | reverse complement strand
TTGTCTAAGATGTAGAAGGAGCAGCACAATCAAGAGCTTTCCTTCCAATGTCAAAATACAAAGGACCCATGAAAATTTTGACAAACACACCCTTTCCTTCCGGATTCAAGGACACAAYGATAGAGTTCTAACTTTAGCCGACTCTTAAAAAAAAAAAGAAATTCAAACTTCTTGCAACAACTTAACGATAGTGATATGGTTCTTGATGTGTTGTTTAAGTTCTAAATAATATAACAACAAAATTATTACTGGTGCATCTCRAATTTTTAGTAACAATAAACGATTGTTAGTATATACAAATGAACCACGTATGGAAATATATTTGTTCTTTTACATTGTATCTCAATAATATTAACCAATTAATTAGATTTACTTGTACTCCGTTAAATACTTCCTTGAAAAAAATAACCACTACCGCGTAACACGCGGTACCCACACTAGTAGTCTTTATTGTCAAGAAGCCATTCGAAATAAGTGAAAAATAACATATTTTTGGCATATACTGCTAAAACAAACAACATTTTCTATTCATTGTTAATTTGTAAAGTAATTGGATTGTATAATGATGTGCTCACTCCGTGTTCAAGCCATTTCTCAAACATGGTCTAAAAAGTGTCATTTTATAAGTAATCTTGTTATGCATAATTTCTTTTCAAAATAGTAACAGCTCCTCAATGAGCCTAATAGGATTATATTTTCAACATAGACAATAATAATAACAATACTTTTTTTTTTTATAAAAAACAAGTCTCACAATACTTAGTAACCTAGCATTTTAAATGTAACGTTTAAAGCTCATTCAAAAAATAGAAGTGCATATGAGTTTAATGAAAATTAATTAAAATAACAATTTTTCATTGTGAGTTTCATCTCTTAATTAATTTTCTTTTAAAATAACAAAAATAGGCATAGGAATTTGCTGAGGTGTCAAAGTGTAAAAAAGAAAGGTTTCTGAACCAAGTCCGTAATTGTAAGAACCAAATATGTAAATTAGTTAYATATGTTCGTGCARACGTGTCTTTCTAAATTTACATATTTGGTCCCCACAACTGCAGAACTGATTCAAAAACTTCATTTTTTCTATAGCTATTTTCGTGCTAGATTAGCATAGAGATGATTAAGAGGGGAAACCAAACCGTCAAAATAATTATTTAATTAATTTTTTTATTTTAATTCACGATATATAAATATTATATATTGATTTCTTTTTTTATAAAAATCCAAGATAATGTCGTAAATTGAAACCAAACAAAAACAAGCAACCATCCTCACCTTCACTGAAAATGGGGCAGAGTCTTTTGGAGGCGCTCAACGTCAGGGTTGTCGGCAACGGCCGAAATATTTGCTACTCGCTCATGGCTTCGGCACCGATCAATCGGCATGGAAACGCATTCTTCCTTACTTCCTTTCACAATTCAAGGTCATCCTCTACGATCTCGTCTGTGCCGGCACCGTTAACCCTGAATACTTCGATTTTTGCCGCTACACTTCTCTCGACGCCTACGCCGACGACCTACTCCACATCCTCGACTCTCTCGGCGTTGATTCTTGCGTCTATGTCGGCCACTCGGTTTCTGCAATGATCGGCGTTCTCGCCTCCATTCACCGTCCCGAGATCTTCTCCAAGCTCATCCTYATCGGTGCTTCCCCTAGGTAAGTTGTATTGTATCTCCAATCCAAACACGTTCCTCTGTTTTCTGGAGGAGATGGTTCAAATTTGAAGCTCCAATTTTGCGTAAATGTTGTTTGAGTAGGTCATTTGAAAAAAAAAATGTTTGATTTAATTCCAGTATAATCTGAATAATGATCAATAAATACAGCACAATCACATCGTTTATCAAAATCATTGGCTGCGGGGGATTGATTGATTATCTTATGATTTATGAATCCTCAATTTCAAACAGAAATATTGATCGTATTTTGGTTAATCTGTAATTAACCTAAACGGAAAGAGCAGGCTCTGATTTGAGAACAATTTTCAGGTTCTTAAATGATAAGGATTACCATGGAGGATTCGAGGAACCGCTTATCGACAAGGTTTTCGCAGCGATGGAAGATAACTACGAAGCATGGGTAAGCGGATTCGCTCCTCTAGCAGTAGGGGGTGATGTTCCGGTGGCGGTGCAGGAATTCAGCCGGACATTGTTCAACATGAGGCCGGACATTTCACTGTTTGTATCTCGGACGGTGTTCAACAGTGACTTGAGGGAGGTTCTAGGGTTGGTAAAGACGCCGTGCTGGATAATTCAGACAGCCAAGGATGTGTCGGTGCCGACGTCAGTGGCCACTTATCTGAAGGAGAAACTTGGAGGGCGGAACACGGTGGTGATGTTAAATATCGAAGGGCATTTGCCCCATCTTAGCGCTCCAGTCTTGTTGGCACATCACCTCAGTGAAGCCCTGTCAAGATGAACATAAGTGTACATGTAAGTCAAATGTGGCTTTCCTATTCTGGTATGTTTGTATTTCTCTCAAGTGTTGGCTTCAAATATAATATATATATATATATATATATACACACCACACATATACACAAGGGATCGTGTGAGAATTGAAGTTAAGATGAGAAGCGTAAAAAAAGAGACTCGGACCCTTGATCGCGTTTAATCTTACTCCCATCCCATGAATTGCACGGTAACTGATCCGGTGCATCTTATCTTATTATTATTGATCTTTAATTAGAATTGATTTAAAAATAGAGATCCCTATCCTTCTCCCTTCTCATCATAATTTTCATTCACCCTAAACCCTATAAATACACACACACACACACACGTGCGCACGCACACACACACACACATAAATATATACATATACATATATACATACATACACAGGGGACGTTTCAAATGCAACCCATCACATTTGTACAACCAATATAACCCAATTAATTGAGATATTTATGGAAATGATGAGAGTTCATTTATTATGATTTGAATATTTATGGAAGATGGCTAGAGTTCATTAATTATGATCCATACTTTATATTAGAAAACAATCAAAACTTTTATGAAATTACATATTCATCAAATTAAATGGACGGTTGAGATTGAGTTGTATTGGTTGAACAAATGTAAAAGGTTGAATAATAACCCACCTCTACATACATATATATTTACTAGGAATGTGCCCGTGCAATGCACAGAGTTGCAATATAAAAACTGCAACAAACGCCTTATGACGGAACACTAAAAACGACATTTGAAAAGGTCTTTCATAAAAAGCTTAGGGGGCGTTTGGTTCGCAGAATGATTTCTGAAGAAATGGAATCTGTCCAAAGAATTGGAATCTGGAAGGAATGTTATCAGATTTGACCAAGTGTTTGGTTGGCAGGAATGGAATTTAATCTGTCTAATGAATTGGAATCTGTCTGTTTGATTTGTAACAGAATTAGAATGGAATGATGAAAAAAGACAAAAATACCCTTTCTTTGATTTTTTTTTTAAATATTTTTTTTAAATACAAGTAACAAAATAAATTAACATTTAATGAGAAAAAAAAATGTTTACCATTTATTGAAATAGATAAATTCGTTACAAATAGAATAGACATAAATTCAATTGGTAACACTCCAAGATTGAAACATATCTTGAGCTAAACTATCTCTAAATGCAGTCCACACGTTTGATGTCCCAACAGAAGTGATAACGTCCTCATCGCCGGTTCCATTGTCTTCATCTTCCTGAAAAATATGTGCAGAAACTATCAAAAGGAGGAGAAATATGTGCAGAAAATTGCTATGTGCAGGAAATAGAATTAATGCTGAAAAATATGTGCAGAAACTATCAAAAGGAGGGGGAAATATGTGCAGGAAAATATAGTTGCAAAAAATTGAATGATGTGCAAAATTTCCTTAGGTAACTCTAGTAATCAATAGAGTCTTCCTTCAAGAATGCTTATTGAGCTGTCCAACAGATGCCAATCAGGCATCCACTACACATATTTTGGACCTTTTATGTTTACATAAGTAAACAACCAACAGAATCTTCCACAACATATAAACAACCAACATAATCCATATATTATCAAGTAAAACCTTGTGCATAAACATTTTCAGTTGCATTCTTAAATATTGACTTGATTAAAAAATTTGGAATCTCCCTAAAAGGCTCAGATCATGAAGTCATTGTCCTTCTTATCAACAAACTATAGGCATATTGGTCTCACCAGAAGCCTCTCCATCTCATCTATGATATGGTTATCTTCTATTTTTCCCCTCCATTAGCAAAGCCTGAGGAACCAAGAGGACTCAGGAACAAGTTGGAACCTCAACCCTCACATACCAGCAAGTCTTGCTATATA
>NW_020206085.1:2471-5092 GCF_001531365.2 Cynara cardunculus var. scolymus | reverse complement strand
TTTTTATATTTAGAATGAGATGTGTATCATGTATTTGATTGTGTTTATCTGCAGTTAGTTGCACGAATTCAGATATGAGATGAAATCGGATAGGAATGAACGGGTTTAAGAGTTTTAAGAGTTTTTAAGAATTTTAGCCAAATGCTTTATAAGATAGTATATATATATATATATATATATATATTTGTGTGTGTATAAAAGTATTGTTTTTACTTTTTTTTATAGAAAAAAGACAAAATAGGCAAAAAAACTAAAAAAAGTCATTGACTAGTGGAGGCGTCAGTCAAAGGGACTATAATCAAGAGAAATTGAATTCCAAAAAGACCAAATATATAATAAATATACTATAGAAACCCTAATAAAAGAAAAAAATAAATCAAAACACAGAAATCAAATCCACAGTTCGTTATTGATATAATATAAAATTTTAAAGTAGTTTTATAGGTCAAAAGTGGGTTTTTAATATCCCATGGATTCGATTTTGCATTACGCTAAATACATCTCTAAGATATATATATATATATATATATATATATATATATTGTAAATTTCTAAAATAAAGAATCAAAAATTTCTAAATAGATTGAAATTTCAATAGATCATTTGGATTCAAAAATAGATAAAATGGATTTAAATTATTTTAATTTTTTTTAATATTAATTGTTTTATTAAATATGTAATACATTTAATACTTTGGTGAGTAACAATCAAAACAACTTTTATCTTTCTTAGTAGTATGAAACTTTGGAAATTTTAGTTCTCACTACTAAAAAAAGTATCATCGATAGAATTTTCTGGTGAAATTTCCATCGGAAATATTTCTGACGTATCTCAAAAAAGTCAATTTTTATCCATATCCGCCACAGATCCCCTACTGAATTTTTGCAAAAAAATTCAAATTATTTAAAACGGTTTTTCAACGGATTTGTGATGGATTTTGTACTTATTCAAAACCGTCACAAATCCGTCGCAAAATTTGTCTAATTTATTTAAATAATTTATTTGCGTTAATCAAAAAAAATTTCCGACGGAATTTAATTTTTAATATAAAAATCCGTCGGAAATTTTTAACTTTTTTATATATATATTTTTGTTAGGAAAGAAATAAAAATAAAACATTTTTTCTTTTAAAATTCCCGATGGAATTTAGTTTTATTAAAAAACTAAATTCCGTTGGAAATCCGTCGGAAATTTTAAACTTTTTTTTATATATATATTTTTGTTAGGAAAGAAATAAAAATAAAACATTTTTTTCTTTTAAAATTTCCGACGGATGTATGTATGTGTGTGTGTATATATATATATATGGTAGTTTGTAGAGTTAACATTAATGGATTGGTTAACAGAAAATCTTGCCTATATATAAGATTATGCTATTTTTTGTTAACCAATCCATTAGTGTTAACTCTACAAACTACTTTAGACCAATAATAAACAAATTTTAGACAAGGTTGTTTCAAAGGATGTATGTATTTATTGAGGACTTAAAATGACGGTTACAATGTAGACATGATTTCATGATTTAAGGCATTTTACTTATATTAGTTTTTTTTAAGTTTCTTAGTGATCAAGACCATGAAATAATACGGATGGATGATCAACATGAACATAATAGCGGTCAACATACACTAAATGTTCATTAGTGAACACTTTTCACATTGACAACTTGTTCTTGATGAACACTGTTCACGAGTCACACATACCTACATATTCAAGTATGTGACTGATGAACATGTTCATACATGTCATATTTTCATTGGTGAACACTATTCACAAGCTACTGATTTCATATATAACAAATGTTATGCATTAAACACTCTTCGTATATGACAACTTTTTCATTAGTTCACATCATTCATAAGTTATAAATTCCATGTTAACAAATGAACGCTTTTAAATGTTTTCATTTTATACTCTTGTAGTTGTTACTGGATTAACCAGGTTAACACCAAATATTTGGTTAACAATTGAAGGAGTAACTACCAAATTCTTAATCAATTTTAGATTTCTAATACAAATATTGGGTTAAGGAGTAATCAGAGTTTGATGTCGATTTCAAAAGGATGGAGTAATTACCGGAAAAGTAATTAATGCTATAAAAAATGTCCTAATTTTTTTCAAAATTACTTTTGTTCATGATTGTTCATTAAGCATCTTTTTCTTAATTTATTACAACAACGTCCTAATGAATTTAATCCATAGATTACAAAGATTATATGTTAGGATTGGTTCATATAGTTAAAACTAACTAGTATGGGAACCGCGCGTTGCGCGGTAGTATGAGTACTTTGATTAATGATCTGAAGATTGTTTATATAAATACATATTAGTTGTTAATAAAATCATCAACAAATAATATTCAAATAATTCGAAAAAATTAAATAAAATACAATTAGTGAAATTGTAATACACACACACACACACACACACACACACATATATATATATATATATATATAATGATAGAGAGATTTTACTTTTATATAAATATAAAGATATAATAATATAATATAATAAATTTTGCACTATAATTTCTACCATTTGGTTTCTTTGGTTTCCAACCATGGTTATAGATTTCAAAGAGGGTCATCAAAAGAAAGACAACCCTATGAGGCAAACCC
>NW_020206085.1:0-1832 GCF_001531365.2 Cynara cardunculus var. scolymus | reverse complement strand
AAACCCCATTATTTGACACAAAGACATCCAATCCACCTTTCTTATACACTTCATCTTATTCAAATCTTTCAACTCTTCACCAATGTGGGATATCTCAAAATCAACTACAATTCACCAACACTTCAATACTTAATCCTCATTATGCCACCTCAATACTCTTGGTTATTCCTTTAATATATATATAGATCAAAGAGGATCATACAAAGAAAGACAACCCTATGAGGCAAACACCATTATTTGACACAAAGGCATCCAATCCACCTTTTCAAGTACTTGGAATTTCCATAATGTTTCTATAACAATTTTAAGCATAAAAATTATATCAACATGCATAAGTAAAAATTACATGGTGAACTTGAACATTTTAAATCTTTACCTAATACATAAGAGTTATAATGCAAACAAAAATCACGATACAAACATAAATAAAATTATAATGCAATCAAAATAATGAAACAAATCAGTGTAAATATTTTACCTTATATTGCAACCAAAAAATCAAATATTGAACTTGAATACTTATTCAAATCTTCATGACATAATGCATAACAACTATATACATAAAATTGTGGGAAAAGTGAAAAAACAAAAAAAAAAAACTATGAAGATTATCAATAGTGAAATAGAAGAAAAACCAAAGAACTTGAAACTTCTTCAAATCTTCATGACATATAATGCAATTTAAATAACGATACAAACATACATAAAATTATGGGAGAAGTGAAAAAAAACTATGAAGATTATCAATAGTAAAATAGAAGAAAAACCAAAGAGAAATAAAATAAATTTAGAGATGTATAAGATAGAGATAGAATTTGAGAGGGTGTGAGAGATGAAGATGAATAAATAGTTGTTGTTTATATGTATATAAATAAATGATTGATGGGAAAAGATGAAGGGTTTGGAGTTATGTCATTTGAAGTAATATAGAAGGAGATGAATGATTTGGAGTTGAATGCAAACATTTAACAAAAAAACATAAATTGACAAAAAATATTTATAGTAGTGGATATTGAGAGAATGAAGGAGAAAAAAGAAAAATGAGGTTCTAGGCCTTAGGAGAGGCCACTTCAAACACTCATGGTTTATTCTTTAATATATATATAATAATACATAAGAGTTATAATGCAAACAAAAATCATGATACAAACATAAATAAAATTATAATGCAACCAAAATCATGAAACAAATCAATATAAAATTATTACCTTTGCAACCAAAAAATCAAATATTGAACTTGAATACTTATTCAAATCTTCATGACATAATGCATAACAACTATATACATAAAATTGTGGGAAAAGTGAAAAAACAAAAAAAAAAAACTATGAAGATTATCAATAGTGAAATAGAAGAAAAACCAAAGAACTTGAAACTTCTTCAAATCTTCATGACATATAATGCAATTTAAATAACGATACAAACATACATAAAATTATGGGAGAAGTGAAAAAAAACTATGAAGATTATCAATAGTAAAATAGAAGAAAAACCAAAGAGAAAGAAAATAAATTTAGAGATGTATAAGATAGAAATAGAATTTGAGAGGGTGTGAGAGATGAAGATGAATAAATAGTTGTTGTTTATATGTATATAAATAAATGATTGATGGGAAAAGATGAAGGGTTTGGAGTTATGTCATTTGAAGTAATATAGAAGGAGATGAATGATTTGGAGTTGAATGCAAACATTTAACAAAAAAACATAAATTGACAAAAAATATTTATAGTAGTGGATATTGAGAGAATGAAGGAGAAAAAAGAAAAATGAGGTTCTAGGCCTTAGGAGAGGCCACTTCAAACACTCATGGTTTATTCTTTAATATATATATA
>NW_020206084.1:2976-4338 GCF_001531365.2 Cynara cardunculus var. scolymus | reverse complement strand
CTGAGTATATCTGTTATACTCACAGGCCAATCTTTTTATAAGATTGAAAACAATTTCATACGTTGAAATTGGTTGTTATCTTCCCATTCCCTTAATCTGAAWAGATTAAATAAGTGGATTTGAAAAGATCTACTTACAGTTTCTTGAATTGACGGCTTAAATGGAAAATTTCATTCATCTTATGTATGATGGAATGATTCTTATTTCATCATAAGAGGGAGTATATGTAATAATGAATGAAATATTCATTTTCGAACATTGTTAAAGGGAATTTGATGCAAAGATCAAGGGGGAGTAACTTCGAAAGTGGCAAAAGACTCAAAAGAAGCGCGAATGAAGATAATCACAAGAAGATTATTTGTGTGCTACAACGACTGAGAGATGTTGAATGTGAAGATCATCTTTACAACAGTTTACTGAAGACTTGTTTACTGAAGATTCTTTGAAGACCACATCTTGTAAATTGTTTTTGTTGATTATTGTTCTACATTGTCAAAAGAGAAGATCACTGCGGTTCTGTTAGGATCGAATAACTCTATTTCTTGGTAAAGATTACTTACTTGAATGATTGGTTTGACAGATATAGTGCAGCGGAAAATATAATAAATCAAACAAGTAGAAATCGATAAGAACACGATGAAGATTAATGATGAACACAGGAGAAAGCTTCAAAGGATTTTCAATTAGATGAAAATATTGACAATTACAATTCTGGAAGCACACTGAATTACAAAGGCCTACGCTGCTATTTATAGCGGCAAGTAACCGTTTTACTGACATGACCTAAAGCAACTTAATCTAAGCCATTCGATCAAAACGAATTACAGACAAGATCACGTGATAGACACGAGCAGCTAAAAGACCTAAGTAAAACAGCTTAAAGATAATCTACACAGAAGACATAGCTGCAGACCCTCTGTTAGACAACACAGAGGCTTTGCTAGAAGAAACTTGGAAGCATGCAGAGGAAATCTTCCAGAACCTCTGTGAGACATGATAGAGGTTCTGTCGACCAAGTCTTGTAACATTGTCTTCTCAGAGGACCAGTTCCAGAACCTCTGTGAGACACGACAAAGGTTCTGTCACTTGAGACTTGTAGCTTGTGCAACTTTTGCTGTTGGTCCTCTGTGGTTTTCTGTGACATATCATCTTCTGTCAATACTTGCAGTTTTACTTTTTCTATACTTTTACATTTAAGGAACTGAGAGCTAACAATCTCCCCCTAAGTATGAAAAAGTAAACTATGAACTTTGGGTGCAAGTGTATGACTTAATTGAATTGAAATTAGAAGAGGTGATTAAACATCATCCTCTGAATGAATTAAGATGAAAAGAATTACAAAGTAAAGAATTACAATGTAGA
>NW_020206084.1:0-2106 GCF_001531365.2 Cynara cardunculus var. scolymus | reverse complement strand
TCACAGAGTATCTCCATATAAGAATTTCCTCGGGGGTAGTAACGGGCTCTGTACGAATGTTAAGCATAGGAATCTTGCTCATAGATTCCAAAATCTCAGAGACTCGTCCCCCTGGAGTAGACTCTGGCATCTTCTTTTCTTCTTCTTCCAGGATAGGCCTCTGGGTTGATCCCTCTGCAAGGATGGGCTTAACGGTTCCTTGCAGAGCATCGAACGTACCCGTGGACGTTGTTTGTTGGACTTGTGGGATTTTGACTTGTGGGACAGCAGAAGATGTGGCCTCACCTTCTCTGACATGCATAGGCGCTCTGCCCCTTTTCGCCTGAGCCTCTGCCTTGGATTCCTTTAGGACTCTGAGGAGTTCGAGTTCATCAACGTATTTTTCTTCATTGATTGGCGCAGAGGATTCTGTACGGCCTTTCCCTTGCCTGTAGGCTCTGCAGCCTTTTTCGTTCCTTTATCAGTAGCTGTAGGCTCTTCAATCTTTACACCCTTGGCAGGTGCTCTGGCGGCTGGTTTCTTCTGTTGTGGGGCCTTGGCCTTTTTATTTTCCTCCTTTTTCTCCCCCTCATGACGATCACCATCACGCCTGTGATCGTCATGGCTCTAGATGGCATCAGCCTTGCATGAAGTAAGGGGAGCCCTCCTCAAATGGCGTAGGATTCTAGTGGCCGCCTTGTACATCTTTTTTATTACCTTATCCGCACCCGCAGAGGCATTCATCACGTCAACCTCTGTAGCCACTTGAGTTTGGAGACGGTGGATAGAACTTCTGCACGAAGGAGGTCACCTTCCTTGGCAAGCTTGGACATGGATTCTGCGAGTTTATCATTGGAAGAGAAGAACTCCATTTTAAGCATAGTGAAGTGGTCGATCAAAGTATTCCCTAGGGCATCCACCATGGCGTCCAGTTCTCTGCGAGTGGCCAAGTGATTGATGTTGGCACTTGAGGACTTGGACTGGATGCCATAGGTGACCGCATAGGAAAACATTTCCTTGATCTCGTCGCGGAAGGAAGAATAATCTGTGTAACCCGCTGTGACTAAGTCTCTTGCAAACTTTGCCGCCATTTCTGTAAGTTCATCCTTTAGTGTTTTGAGTGAGGAGGGGTTSAGAGACATTTCTTGGAAAGCCTCTGAAAGTTTTTCCTTCTGTAAGACATAGCTCTGAAGGGTTGTCAAAGAAGTCTTCAGCTCTACGGTGGTGGAAGACAACTCCCTCAGAGCCTGTGTTAGCGGTGAAAGGTCCTGCGGTTGTGAACGAGCGATAAACAAGCTTTTCAACTCGTCTATCTTTTTGAACACCTCTGTGGCAAAGGTTTGAAGCTCCTCCTTTGTCACAGAAGAGTCCTGAGTAAACGGCTCACCAACACATGGTGGTCCTTTGGCCTCGAAGCTTGAGGCGCCCTCAGTGGCTGATTTGTCATGGCCAACTCGGGGACTTCCACCAGATCCTTGCACATCTCCAACAGGAGAGCCTACTGGTGTTCTATAGATTTCATGCCTGGTAGGTTCAGAGCCTAACCTGGCAGAGGTATCTAGTGGGGATGATGGACGTTCTAGATCCACCACCTCTGTGACCTTTACCTGTGCCTCTGAAGCACGTTCTGGCTGATCTCGCTCAAGTGCAGAGGCAACACATGCCTCTGTGGGTTCTGTCGAGTCTGTGGGAGAATGGACTCTTATAGTAAAACCTTCATCCTTTTGAGAGGATGGATGAGTTATATGTGGGTGCCCGGGAGTGCGTTCCATAGATGATGAAAGAATATCCTCTGCGACGGTTGGATGGGTTGGGGTCGGCATGTGTGTGCCTTTGTCAATAGAGGTTCCCTCTAGAACAGGGCCTCTAAGAATGTGGGATGCACTGGGAGTTGGGCTAAGGTGTGTGCCTTGGGCATCTTTTTCTCCCTCGCCTAAGTCTTCTATCTCTTCTTCTTCTTCGTCATCTATGATGACTTCTGTCCCCAACTGAGATGGATCGATTTGCACCTGGACCTCCTTCTGGATATTCGACAGAACATCTTGAATTTGTTCCGTTGGGGAAACGTCGATGTGTGCCTTGCGCAACCTTCTGCGCTTTGGAGCTGTAGCCTCTGTCTGCTCTTCT
>NW_020206083.1:0-4451 GCF_001531365.2 Cynara cardunculus var. scolymus | reverse complement strand
AGGGGAGCCTTCTCCAACCTCTTCAATATTTTGGTGGCCGCCTTCTTCATCTTCTTAATTGCCTCATTTGCAAGCTCAGAGGCGTGATTAATGTCGAACTTTGTCGACCATTTCAGTTTGGAGACGCTTATGTAGATTTCGCTTCTGAGGAGGTCACCCTCTTTCACGAGCTGTGATGTGCAGTCTCTGATCGCTGTGTTGGAGGCACGGGCCTCTTTGAGAAGCTGGTCTGTATGCTTGCACACGAGATTACCCAGAGCTTCAACCATAGCATCAATCTCTCTGCGGGTWGCTAGGTGATTGATGTTGGCCCTTGAGGACTTGGTATCAATACCGTATGTCACCGTAGAGGAAAACATCTGCTTGATTTCGTCTTTGGGAGAGGAGTAATCCGTGTATCCCGCAGAGATGAAGTCGGCAGAGAATTGGGCGGCCATCTCTAACAGTTCTGACTTGAGCTTCTAGATGGAGGAGGGGTTGAGAGAGAGTGCACTAAAGGCCTCTGCAAGGACTTCTTTCTGAAGGACAGAGCTCTGAAGGGTTGAAAGTGTAGACTTGAGTTCTGCTGTTGTTGAGCTCAACTCCTTCAGAGCCTCTGTTATTGGAGAAAGGTCTTCTGTCACCGTCCGGGAGATAAACAAGCTTTTCAACTCGTCTATCTTCTTGAATACTTCTGTGGCAAAGGTTTGAAGCTCCCCCTTTGTCACATACGTATCCTGGGTACCTAAACCACCAACACATGGTGATTTAGTAGCCTCGGAGCGTGAGGCGCCCTCAGCAACTGGTATAGTGTAGTCTGCTCGGGAACTTCCACCAGATCCTCGAACTTCTCCCAAAGGAGAGCCTACTGGTGTTCTGTAGATTTCGTGCCCTGTAGGTTCAGAGCCTCTCATGGCAGAGTGATCTAGTGGAGACTTTGGCCATTCTAGACCCTCTGTCGCGGTGTGCCTCACATTTGCCTCTGAAGCACATTCTGGGTGGTCACTCTTGTGTGAAGAGGCAACGAATGCCTCTGTGGGATGTGTCGAGTCCTTGGGTGAAGGAACTCTTGTAGTAAAACCTTCATCCTTTTGAGAGGATGAAGGAGTAATATGTGGTTGCCCGGCTGTGCGTTCCACAGAGGACGAAAGAATGTCTTCTGCGTGGGTAGGCTGGGTTGGGGTCGGCATGTGCGTGCCTTGTTCAATAGGGGATCCCTCTAGAACAGGGCCCATAGAAGCGTGGTATGCACTGGGAGGTGGGCTGGGTTGTGTGCCTTTAGCATCTTGTTCTCCCTCACCTAGCTCCTCTTCCTCTTCTTCTTCATCGTCTAAGACGACCTCTGTCCCCAACTTGGATATGTCGATTGGCGCTTTGAACTCCTTTTGGATATTGATGAGAACGTCCTAGATTTGTTCTGTTGGGGAAATATCTAGAACGACTTTGCGCAATCTTCTACGCTTAGGAGTGGTAGCCTCTGCCAGGCTCTCTTGTGCCACAGCCTCTGTGACCACAAGCTCTGATACCAATTGATAGGATCGATTAACTCAGTTTTGGATATTAATCAAATACTCTGGATAATCTTTAAACATTAACAGTGCAGCGGAAACAATAARAACAAACAGAGTAAACAATYAATGAAGAACACAGTTGATGAATGATGAACAATGAGAGAGTAGCTTCAAATGATTTTCAATTGATTGAAAATGTTAACAATACAATATGGAAGCACACTGAATTACAAAGGCCTACGCTGCTATTTATACTCGTTCCTAACGGCTTTTCTGACATGACCTAGACGTACAAATTCATCTAAGACGTTCAAATAAAGCAGATTACAAACATAGTCACGTGATAAGCACGAGCAGCTAACTAACCTATGTAAAACAGTAAAGAAGTTCTTCACAGAAGATAAAACTGCAGACCCTCTGTGAGCCATCCCAGAGGCTCTGCTGGATGTGACTTGAGAGCACTTGATTCCAGAGGATCATCTTCCAGAACCTCTGTGATAGACAACAGAGGTTTCGTCATCTTAGACTTGTACGCTTTGTTTACAGAGGACCAGTTTCCAGAACCTCTTTGATAGACAACAGAGGTTCTGTCACTCTTCACTTGAAGATTGAACATCTTCTGTTGTTGGTCCTCTGTGGTCTTCTGTGGTGGAACCTCTTTTGTCAACACTTGCAGTATTTACTTTTTCCATACTTTTGCATTAAATGAAATGAGAGCTAACATCACTTGAGGGCTATCAAGGACATGATGGAAGTCCTTCACGACCTATATTTTCACAAGGCAATGAAGGCGCCTCAGGAGCAGAGGCTCAACCTGCAGTATCCGTTGCTGCACGGGTTACCCCCATTGCCGACCTGGTCACAAAGGCCGAGTTCCAAGCCTTTGTTGACTCAGTTCTGCAGTCCTTGGAAGACCTTAAACTCATCATCCAAAGGATTGTTGACAACCCACCATCAATCGACAACACCACCCTTCAACAATCCCTTGCCATCCTTCAACGACACCTCTCCCAACTTGAAACCCAAACCCGAGACAATACAACACGTCTCCAAATGCTCCAGCAAACCATCACCCAACACCACAACACCGCCTCCTCCCTTGCCACCTAAAGAAACCAAATCCTTATTCACTCCATCGCCACCCTCACGGCTGAGGCAACTGAGGCCGATGAGAACCTTACCTACATAAGCACCCAGCTAAACACCATCCTCCAAAACCTGAACACCCTACCAACCACCATCATCTCCCAAATTCCTCAACAAACCCCACCTGAAACCACTTCATCAATCGATGAAACCCTTGCCTCCCTTACCCACCAAATGGCCACCATACAAACCACCCTAACCCAACTCCCCGCCACAATACTAGCTCACATACCCCAGCCTACTCCACCCCCACCTCCCTCTGTAGGCCCATCCTTCGATGCAGCCTTCTCCTCATTCACTGCAGAGGTGAGAAATCTCATCGCCAACCTTCCCATTCCTCCATCTACATCCACCACCACCTCCGTGCCACCACAAGCTTCATCATCAAGCACGAAGTTTGCTACCAGAGCCGATCTAAGGGCTCTGTCCAGGGCACTTGTCTCATCCTTCAATGAGATAAGTGCAAAATTCGTCCATCGTGCTATTCAACCGACCAGGGTTCTCTCACAGAACCTTGCTGACGAACAACGACGCACCACTTCTCTCCTTCACACGATGGAGGAGAGTCGAAGACAAGCATCCCTGAAGGCGTATCTTGCGTCCTTCAGGAAGGAGCAAAAGAAGAAGAGGAAGAGAGCTTCATGCTCCAGAAGCCGCCTACAAAAGAGGCCACGTCATGAGGACCCAGGACCCGATGAACAAGGTCTTGGACCTCATGAGGGGGAGAATCAGGCCTCGGCTGGTAACAAATGGAATCCGCTGCACCATCACCATAACCCCAAACACAACAACAATCCCCATCAACCCAGGCAAGGGAACCAGAGGCTCAGCCCTCTGAAGATGTACAAAATGTACATGTTCCCCTTGCAGCCTCCCCTAAACACATCGTGTTGAGTTCCTCAACTGATGAAAATCCAACCACCCCACCAACAAAAACCAACCCACCTTTTACTCCATCACCTACACCAAACCTACCATTAACCCCATCACCAACCTCTCGCGATACACAACCTTTCATCACCCAACCCAATAAACTTGAGCCAACCCAAGAAACCATCCCCTTGCCAACTGATACACACCCTCCAACCGATACACAACCCACTACCCATACACAACCCAACTGATACACAAACCACCACCCAAACACAACCCATAACCCAAACTCAACCCCCAATCGAACCAACCACGATGCAAGCAGACATTCCCTCTTCATCAAGGCACCCTCCGCAGAGCCTAGTAGATGAAATAATCCAGAACATGGAGTCACTGAGGAGACGTCCAGAACTGCCACCCAGGGAACCCTTAATGATGGAAAATATCCATCAATACTTGTATCATGACCGCGATGAAGTTTTGACTCTCAATCCTCCGGTTCTATCGCCAGAATCCATGGATCTCCTACACCATAGGTTTATTAGACACACCACCCAAGTACCACATGCTGTCTTCTCAAACGATGGGATAAGGAGGGTAATGGATATAAAAATGAGGACCGTCACCAACAGAGCAATAAGATTCATCGAGTACATGGTGGAAAGAGCTCATGGTCAGGTCAGCGTCTTCAACGACAATGACTTGATCAATCTCGACCCTTACTACTTGATCGTACTTTACGCGTACACGGCTCAATGACAGAATCATGGCATCAGATTTAGGATGGCAAAGAGAGCGGTATTAAAGACAATGTAGACCCTGGTGAAGCATCGAGCCAAGAGTATTTTCAAATTGCTCTTAACTTAGGCATCGTGTTGGATCGATTAACTCGGTTTCTTGGTATTAATTACTTACTTGGATGATCTGTTTGACAGGGATAAT
>NW_020206082.1:2871-4172 GCF_001531365.2 Cynara cardunculus var. scolymus | reverse complement strand
CAGAACCTCTGTGAGACACGACAGAGGTTCTGTCACTTGAGACTTGAACGCTTGAGCATCTTCTGCTCTTGGTCCTTTGTGGTCTTCTGTGACAGATCATCTTCCGTCAAAACTCGTAGTTTACTTTTTCTATACTTTTACATTTAAGGAAATGAGAACTAACACTAATGTTAAAGCTTATCAATAGAGTAGATAAACGTTATCTATTATTAGAAGATTAGCTATAAAGTCTCATTAGATAGTGTTGGATCTTAATTCAACTTTGGTATTGATCTAGTACTCTAAATAAGCTCTAAAACAATTGAAGTACATCGGAAATATTAATAAGAGCAAAACAGAGTGAGTAAGTGATTAGAATTTCTAAACACACTAAGAACACAGTCTCAACGAAGAAGATGAATGCAAGAAAATTGCTMYAAAGGTTTTSWATCAATTCAATTGAAAATTTTGACAATTACAATACTGGAAGCGCACAGTTTACAAAGGCCCTATCCGCTATTTATACTAGTTCCTAACGACCTTAGAGACTAGATCTTGACACGTTTCTTCATCTGAGTCATCCAAAGAAAGTCGATTAAGCCCTAGTCACGTGAGAAGCACATGCGGCTAACTACCTTCGAAAACTGATAGAACAGAAACTTCACAGAAGACGAAAACCGCAGACCCTCTGTGAGCCATCTCAGAGGCTCTGCTGTAAATGACTTGCATGTTCTTTTGACAGAGGACTATTTTCCAGAACCTCTGTGAGACACATCAGAGGTTTTGCCACTCTTCACTTCCTCGATCGTACGGTTTATATCGCTAGTCCTCTGTTGTCTTCTGTGGAGTTAACCTTCTGTCAAGTCTTACAATATACTTATTCTATACTTTTACAAGATAGGAATAATGGAGCTAACAATCTCCCCCTAAGTATTGAAAAAGTAATTGTGGACAGTTGGGTGCAAGATTTGACTTAAGGAAAAATACAAGAGGAGATTAATCTCATCCTCTAAAAAAATTTACGTTACTGAAAGAAGTAAAAATTATGCAGGCCTACACTATTACAAAAGTTTACTCAACAACAGAGTCTGGATAATCGTCTACAACATATTGCAAATCAGTCTTGACAGTCTTGTAGACCTTGAAGAACCATTCCCTGAATGAGACTTGTATTTTGATGGTTTCCAGAAGATCTGTTACTTCATCCGCCCTTATTCGCCCTTTCTGCACCTCTGCCACCACCGAGTTGAACACCCATTCGAGGGACTCTGTTGAATACTTATACGCGTCTTTCAGATCGAAGAATCTTAGTATCTCATCCT
>NW_020206082.1:0-1131 GCF_001531365.2 Cynara cardunculus var. scolymus | reverse complement strand
GCCTCTGTTGCCGGAGAGGAGGAGGACGAGCTTTTCAACTCATCCAACCTCTTGAGTACCTCTGTGGTGAAGGTTTGAAACTCCTCCTTCGTCACATAGGCACTCGGGGAACCTAGATCACCAACACATGGTGACTTAGTAGCCTTGGAGTGTAAGGCGCCCTCAATGACCGATTTGACATTGTCATCTCGAGGACTTCCACCAGATCCTCGGACATTCCCAATTGGAGAGCCTATCGGTGTTCTGTCGATTTCGTGCCTAATAGGTTCAGAGTCTAACTTGGCAGAGGGATCGATAGGAGACTTTGGGCGTTCTAGACCCGCAGCCTCGATGATTCTTTCGCATGCCTCTGAAGCATGACTGGGTGGTTCACTCACGTGTGGAGGGGCAATGGATGTCTCTCTTGGTAGTGTCGAGTCCTTGGGGGAACGGACCCTTATGATAAAACTACCATCTTTTTGAGAGGATGATGGAGTATAATAGGGTTCCCGGTTTGTGCATTCGACAGAGGACGAAAGAATGTCCTCTGCGAGGTTGGTTAGTTCAGGGTTCAGCGTGTGCACGCTTTCTTCCACTTCGTTGTCTAGTATGACTTATGTCCCTAAATCTACCACCTCTGTGGGCGCTGTAAAACTCTGTTGGAGATCGAAGATTATATCTTGGATTTTCCTTAGCGGGGGACTCTTCTCGAACAGCCTTACGCAACTTTCTGCGCTTAGGTACAACCTCTGCTGGGCCTTCTTGAATCTCGGCCTCTGTGACCTCAACCTCTGTGGGTTGGGCCTTCTTTGATTTCTTCWTTYTGKGTTTTGGCAGAGGACTGTTTSGACCCTCTTCTGCTACGGGTCTCTTTTTCCCTTTCTTTTTCTTAGAAGGATCGACATCCTTGTGAGTCTTCTTAGACTTCTTTGGCCTTCGTGGGGGACTACTAACTACTCTCGATCCTTTCTCACTCAGCTCCATTGCCTCTGCAGGCTCCTCCAATCTTCCCTCAACTGTCATTTTGTGCACTCTCTCACCTACGGGGAAACCTATCCGTGGAGGGGTTTCAGGGACCGGCTTTGGCCTCCTGTATCCCCTTCTATAAGCCTTCCTATCTCCTTTGCTAAGGTACTTGAGCATAGCTTTTGA
>NW_020206081.1:3348-4388 GCF_001531365.2 Cynara cardunculus var. scolymus | reverse complement strand
ATAAAGTACTTGATCTCAAATGAGATACATCAAACATAACTTTATCCTGTTCTGCACTTTTACTGAATTGTAAACTCAACTCTATCTCCTTAAGCCAACACATAGCTTTAATAGGATCACGCTCACCAGAAAACTTGGGAGGTTTACAAGCAAGAAACATTTTGATATCTCCTCCCTTTTGTATTGAGGATGAAGTAAGGGGTATAGATGTATCAGTTATCGGTGTACTAGCTCCGACTTCCTCCTGATAATCAGCATTTCTTACCACTTCTGGATTATTTTGGGTTGTACGTCCCAACAAACTCACCAAACTCTCTTGGAACTCTTCCAATTCTGCTGCCAACATTTCTTGGGTAATAAACCCGGGATCAGGAACATTGTGTCCACCCCTTGCCCTTCCTCTTCCATGACCAGACATTGAACTTTCYTSAGCYGATARTTCATGWTCTTGTCTAATACCTCTACCTCTTCCTCGACCCCTACTACGACTTCGCGTTTCTATCATCATCACATTTTCCGGGTCCTCTCCTTGTGTTACGTTTCTTCTTCCCTGACCTCTTCCATAACCAGTAGAGGTCCTTTCTGATTGATTGGATTATCTGCCATTTCTCAGTATATGGATTTTTCTGTCACATTTAAACACACATGATTATTCTCATAATCATAATATAATAATACATTTATCCTCATGTCTATTCATAACTCAGATTATATCAGTCATATAATCTATCTTTCTCATAATAGGTTCAGCTATAACATATTCCCATATTCATAGACCAGTGAAACCTATTATCATAACTTTCCACACCTCTAGTTTAAGTCTAAGTATTTCGCAAATACCCAGATCTCTTAAACTAAGGCTTGATACCAACTGTAACAACCCAAATATTCTATGTACCGATAATCCACATCATCATACTCATAACATAAAATATAACATCGTTTACAAAATACAGATTAACAAAATACTTTCTTATAATACATTTTGAATAACTAAACGTCATTCATTCTAAACTTTTCCCTTTCCTTTATCCTGCGAG
>NW_020206081.1:0-1479 GCF_001531365.2 Cynara cardunculus var. scolymus | reverse complement strand
CCTCTTATGCCAACACTTGTAGTATTTACTTTTTCATACTTTTACCTTAAATGAAATGAGAGCTAGCAATCTCCCCTAAGTATGAAAAAGTAAAATTGGAAATTTAAATGCAAGAAATGACTTAATTGAAAGAATTACAAGAGAAGATAAAAGATTATCCTCTGAAAAGAATTACGTAATGAAAAGAATTACAAAACTGAATTACAAAACTATGATGCATTGGCCAAAAACTGGTACAGAAGGTTATTCAACAACAGATTCTTAAAAATCGTCTACTGCATATAACATGTCAGCCTTTATGGTTCTGTAGACATTGAAGATCCATTCTCTGAAGTTGATTTGCATCTTGATCGCCTCCAAAATGCGAGACACTTCGCCCATCCTAAGATGCCCTCTGTCCACTTCTGCCGCTGCTCTTCTGAATATCCATTATAGCATCTCTATTGAGTACTTGTGTGATTTTGTTGGATCATAGAACCTTACGATTTCATCCTTATCCAAGAACACAAATCCAAAAATAGGGTTGTGTATAATGGAGTTTAGATGATGCCTAAGTATCCAACTAGGCCTGCTGTTTGGAGGGGAGATTTTTAGATCTCTTTGGACTAACCTTACCGCGAGCTCGAAGTCCTTATAGCTGTAATATCTTACTTGTGCGCGCATGACCTCAACCAGCCTTCTGAGTGATATTGTGTAGCTTGACCTCCTCTCTATGTAGATGTTGAGAATTTTGTGCATGTAGATAACATCAAACACACAGAGTTTGTGGAGGTCAGCATCTGTGAATGTATAAAGGTCCCCATCTTCCCTCCTTACTACATACTGAGCATAGAGCACCGTCTTCTTTAGCATAGTCCTTAGAGAAATTATCTCTATGGAAGTGATCATGTGCTCTGAGAAGACTTGCTCACGAGGCCTTGTGAGCATAGTGAACTGGAACTTGGTGGCGGCAGAAGGGATCCCTGTAAGCTCTGGATCATAGGGAGGCTCTGTGTATGCTATAGAGTACCTCCACACTTGAATTTCTTCCATAGTAGTAACGGGATCTGTTCGGACTTTTGGCATTGGAATCTTGCTCATTAATTCGAATATTTCAGAAACCCTTCCTACCGTGGCGGACTCTGGCACCTTGGCTTCTTCTTCTTCCAGAATTGGCCTCTGGGTTGACCCCTCTGCAAGGATGGGTTTGACGGTTCCTTGCACAGCGTCAAACGTACCCGTGGACGTCTTTTGGACTTATGGGAATTGTGATGAAGAGCCTTCTCCTTCTCTGTGAGGGATGGGGCCTCTGCCCTTCCTTGCTTGAGCCTCTTTCAGAGATGCCTCTAAAGCTTGAAGAAGCGCTGGGTCTTCTCTGTATTCCTCTTCATTTATTGCATGTAGAGTCTCTGTGCTAGACGACGACCCCTTCTGTGGTGACTCTACAACTTTGCCTTTACCTTTGCCTTTAGGCTCTTGTGCCTTTTCCTTGCCTTTAGA
>NW_020206080.1:2167-4271 GCF_001531365.2 Cynara cardunculus var. scolymus | reverse complement strand
AATCACAACTTTTCTTTCCATCCAGCTGAAGAAAAGTCCACCTTCCTCAAAAGAAAGGAAGTAAAGACCAAGCCTTCTATAAATAGAAAATCTAAACTAGATAGGAAGTTTGTAAAAACAACCGATGCTAGGACAGGATTTCTACCTACATTTATTTCTTCATTTTCATCGAATAAAAAGAAGTTTAGACAAACACAACCAAAGCATCATTTTTGTCAATGTCTAATTCTTTTACAGCACCTGAGGAATCATATGTTGACACATCATTGTTCCTTCACACAACATGTTTATCGATATAAAGGACCCAATGAAAAAGCTAAGAAACCCAAGCCTGCAAAGGCTAAGTACAACAAAAAGAGTACCACTCTCCCTACTAACAAACGAGGACCCATTATGAAATGGGTACCAAAATCCCCTTAATTTGTCTTGCATGACCAGCATGTGCAACCATGGTACATGGATTCAGGTTGCTCCAGGCACATGACTGGTGATAAAAGTCAACTATCCTCCTACAACAAAAAATCTGAAGGCTCTGTGACTTTTGGAGACAACAGCAAGGGTACAATCAAGGGATACGGCACTCTCATCAAAGAAAATGTCTCAATCAGCAAAGTGGCTTATGTCGAAGGATTAAAGCACAATCTATTAAGCATAAGTCAGATTCAACTTGCTGACATTTTTACAAAAGCTCTTGATAAAAAACGTTTTTTTTTTCTAGTCAGCAAGTTGGGTATACTGAATTTCACCACTTAGAGGCAATAATTATCTTTTAACCAGCGATCTTCAATATCTCATGGTTATGCCAATAAGTGATACAATAACAAAGCCATAAATTCTCTAAGTATCTTAAACCAGAGCCTCTGGTTCAAAAGACCAGAGCTTCTGGCCATATAGAATGACTTAGATTTATTGGCAAAATTTCATCTTTGAAACCAGAGCCCCTCTGGTTCAAAGCAAATACTTGGTAATTTTTACCAAGTCCTTTTTCTCCCACCCAGAGCCTCTGGTTATATAAACCAGCGCCTCTGGATTCCAACATATTGTGATATCAATGTCTCAATCCTTGGATTCTCTCATTCTCTCATCATTTATTTCTCCTAAACCAACCAGAGCCTCTGGTTCCAAAGACCAGAGCCTCTGGTTCCCACCTTTACTTGYWATWTGTTATTCTCTTTACAACCAGAGCCTCTGGTTCTAAAGACCAGAGCCTCTGGCTTAAGATTCTTTGAAAGCAAGTCAACCATTTCCCTTCTAACTCCCTTTTCATATTTTTTCCAACTAGAGCCTTTGGTTCTAAAGACCAGAGCCTCTGGACTCCATTCATTGCTTTACAATCTTATTTTTTCTTTACCCTTTGAAACCAGAGCCTCTGGTTCTAAAGACCAGAGCCTCTGGCTTAAGATTCTTTGAAAGAAAGTCTTAACCATTTCCCTTCTAACTCCCTTTCATATTGTTTTTCAACCAGAGCCTCTGGTTCTAAAGACCAGAGCCTCTGGACCCCATCCATTGCTTTTGAATCTTATTTTTCCTTCCCCTTTGCAACTAGAGCCCCTCTGGTCCTCGCTCACTAAAATCATTTATATGCCTAAGTGTGTCCATTCACCCAGAGCCTTTGGTTTCCACCCTACTTGCATTATATTTTGTTCTCACAACCAGAGCCTCTGGTTCTAAAGACCAGAGCCTCTGGCTTTAGATTCTTTGCAAGCTTTATCTTAATCATTTCATCTCATACTCCATTTCATCATCATTCAACCAGAGCCTCTGGTTCCAAAGACCAGAGCCTCTACTTTCCTTCGCTTACTATACATTCTTTTTCTCAACCAGAGCCTCTGGTTCTAAAGACCAGAGCCTCTGGCCTTAGTTTCTTTGAAAGCAAAACTCCTCTGGTCTCAAAGTTTCATTCATATCCATCCTCGTACTTAACCATCTTTCATATTTTTTCTCATCCTTCACAACCAGAGCCTCTGGTTCTAAAGACCAGAGCCTCTGGATTCAAAGTCTTTGCAACCAGAGCCCCTCTGGTCTCAAAGACTCGTTCCTTTTCATACTTAACCATATTTCATTTTTTTTCTCTCATCCTTTAGAACCAGAGCCTCTGGTTCTA
>NW_020206080.1:0-1367 GCF_001531365.2 Cynara cardunculus var. scolymus | reverse complement strand
TTTTTTTAAACGTCTTCCACAAATCCCCGCAACAGAAACATACACCCCGGTCTACAAAATGCAAGGACACCGCCCAACCCTTTCGAAGGAAGGATACAGCATCAACAGATCGCTGTCAAGGGCTATGCTCACTGTCATTCCATCGACAAGTGAGATACGCCAAGCCTATGAACGCTCCATGCTGTCCCAAGAACCGAGGGCAGCTACCCCGGAGCACTTAGATCCGTCCCTCCCTCCAAACGAGGGAGCATAACCATCGTCTTCATCAGATGATGAAGATGATGATGATGATGATGATGATGATGATGATGATGATGATACTCGTGCTTCCCCCGGCCCTCACCAACATATTTCCCTACCTACTACCCAAAGGGCACCCACATCCACTATCCCTGGCGATCAAAGCCAAAGGGATATTGAAACAGGACGACCCAGTCCAATCCAAACCTAAGCTAGCCATCCAGAGGCCATCCTTCGAGGCTCTGGAGATGAACAAGCCGAGGAATCTCATACCCCAACACCCCTCTCTCAACAGAGAGGTGATGAAGAGAAAAGAGCCCTTTCGCCTCAGGGCTCGCCACAACCTCTCACATACACAAACGCATTCGTTGCTTTTGATGTTGAACGCATAGATCGTTCAGAGCGATCTTCATTTCGTACACCACTACCCTCGGTATTTGATCTACCAAAGGGTACAAACATCCGATTCACTTACTCAGCCTCTGAAGCTGAAGAAGAGGAAGAGGATGTCCAAACATCACGAGATAGTTATTCTCTTGAAGGCTATCAAGGACATGATGGAAGTCCTTCGTGGCTTACCTTCACACAAGGCCAAGAAGGCGCCTCAGGAACAGAGGCACAACCTGCAGCATCCGTTGCTGTAGGGGTCACCCCCTTTGCCGATCTGGTCACCAAGGCTGAGTTCCAGGCCTTTGTTAATATAGTTCTGCGCCTCATGCTCGAGCAGCTGCTTAAGCAAACGACAATGCCACGATGACCAAGACCCCGATGATCAAGGTCTTGGACCTCGTGAGGGGGAGACAGAGGCGCCGGCTGCATATACATCTCCATCCGCGGCTACATATACATCTCCATCCGCTGGCTGCATATACATCTCCATCCGTTGGCTGGATATACATCTCCATCCGCTGGCTGCATATACATCTCCATTCGCTGGCTGCATATACATCTCCATCCGCTGCACCAACGCAACCATCACCACTACACAACCATCACCTCAAGAAACCCAAGCAAGGGACTAGAGACCTTACCCTCTGATGATGAACCGCTTAACCAAGTTCCCTTAGCTACAACCCCATAACCCATCGTGTTGAGTTCCTCAACCGATGAAGAACCAACCACCCCAC
>NW_020206079.1:2826-4329 GCF_001531365.2 Cynara cardunculus var. scolymus | reverse complement strand
ACAAATTCATGAAAACCAGTTCCAAATGCTTATCAAATTGTATGTAAGAAATTCATATCCAAAGCTCTTAATACACTCACCTTTAGAAATTGAATAACAAAGCTTTTGAAATTCTCTTCTTCCCGTGCAATCTTCTTGATTCTTCAGAGCAAATTTCTAAATATGGTATGTGTGTGTATCTCCTTTTCTACACAAAATCCATTTATATAGGAACCACTTCAAAATGGTAGGCGGCTCTCTAGCCGACTTCCCATTTCTTAATTAAAATAAAAGAAAAAATTTTGAATTCTCTTATATATATATATATATATTACACATATACATACATAACCGTACATATATATATATACATATATATATCAACCAGAATATTACACATTGAGTCTGATAAATATGTGTTGTCCACGCGAATTATCTTTTTGAGCCTAAACCGAAGTATATGTTGCTTTATCTTTCTACACTACACAGATTTTGCAAATTTTATGTTAGTTTGCTGAAACATTCATAGATATACTTCTATAAGATATCGACGATTGAATGGAAGACCTGGTGAGATGAACCTCATAAAGTCTCATATATACAGTACATTCGTTGTACTGAGTATATTTATTATACTAACAGGCCAATCTTTTTATAAAATTGATAACAATTTCATACGTTGAAATTGGTTGTTACCTTCCCATTCCCTTAATCTGAAAAGATTATACATGTGGATTTGAAAAGATCTACTCACAATTTCATGAATTGACGGCTTTCAGAGAAGATTTCATTCATTCTTGTGTATGATGTAATGATTCTTGTTGATCCCAGATCTCTCAATAACACTAATAATCTAGTTATGAATAACCAAATTATAGTGATTTTATGAAGAAAGTTATGAAGACTCAAAATAAAATAAGAACATTCAAGAACAGTTTTGAGCTTCAAAGGTTTTACTTTATAAATAATGAGACGTAAAACAAAGAGTAAAAGCCTTTTTCTCTCTTTCATACGCTCTTTTTTACGTTAGACCTAATCATCTATTTATACTAGTTGGCTAACACTAAGATAACTATATATTGCTACTTTCTAGCAAATAGTCTAGCTAAYARATAARGTTTATCTTTTACATGGATAAGCATTATTAACAAGATAAACTATAATTCCAGCTGTTGATTATCAATGTGATGATTTCATCCTTATCTTCAACTCTTTATTGCACGCTTGGGTGAATACTTAAAAAATCTTCTTAAGTGTTTGTCTATCCAGAGCATCGATGAGAATGCTTCTTTCCATCGCATCGTCCATCGATCTTCTGGTTGAACTTCATTCATCGGTCCAATGTTCATCGATCCTCTGGTTGGTCTTTCCATCGATCCAATGATCTAACTTCGTCCATCAGTCCAATGGTTGTTCTTTCCATCGATCCTCTGGTTAGTCTGTCCATCGATCCAATGGTCGAATCCAGACTTGGTCGTTTCGGCCTTGATGTCTTCATTGGTCTTCTGGTTCTTCATCACTTGT
>NW_020206079.1:0-1566 GCF_001531365.2 Cynara cardunculus var. scolymus | reverse complement strand
TCTCACTTGTCGATGGAATGACAGTGAGCATAGCCCTTGACAGCGGTCTGTTGATTGTTGTATCCTTCCTTCGAAAGGGTTGGGCGGTATCCTTGCATTTTGTAGACCGCGGTGTATGTCTCTGTTGCGGGGATTTGTGGAAGACGTTTAAAAAAATGGAATTTAAAGTCTCATCTAATTGTAAGATTAATATTAATTCCGAAGTTTTGGTCTTCTAAAAACTGATGTTATAGTTTTTAGTCACAAAAGCTGCAATTTTGTATAATCTTTTAAAAATTGTTTTCAATGTAGATGAATTTTAAGTGAAAATTGTATTTTCATGGAACCAGAGGAGCTCTGGTTAGGCATGATATCTTGAGTAAGGAACCAGAGGAGTTCTTTTTGAAATGTCGATTAAGACAAGTAGTGATGTAGGATTGACATGATGTGGAGGCTTTGGTTAACAAACCAAAGGCTTTGGTTAAGTATGTCAATACATTTTAAAAAACCAGAGGAGGTCTGGTATTATATTAATATGTAGCATTTTATGGGACCAGAGGCTCTGGATAGTAGAACCAGAGGCTCTTGATGGAAAATGCAAGTTTACAAATGTAAACTTTTGCTCCCCCTCAAAGGATGTATGGAGATATGAAATGAAATGTAAAAACTCCCCCTAGAAACAATAAGGAGTTTAGATTTTGGATGACCAGAGGCTCTGGTCTTTATATCCAGAGGCGCTGGTTGTGAAAGGTGATGAAAAAGAATGAAGTATGGTCTAGTATGAGAATGGATAAGAAAATGAATGAATCTTGAGACCAGAGGGGCTCTGGTTGCAAAGGATTTGAAATCCAGAGGCTCTGGTCTTTAGAACCAGAGGCTCTAGTTGTGAAGGATGATGAGATTCAATGAAAAAATGGTTAAGTATGAAARAGAATGTCTTTGAGACCAGAGGGGCTCTGGTTGCAAAGACGTTGAATCTAGAGGCTCTGGTCTTTAGAACCAGAGGCTCTGGTTGTGAATGAGGAAGAAAAATAATATTAAATATGGCTAAGTATGAAAAGCAATGAGTCTTTGAGACCAGAGAGGCTCTGGTTGGAAAGACTTTGAATCCAGAGGCTCTGGTCCTTAGAACCAGAGGCTCTGGTTGAATGATGATGAAATGGAGTATGAGATGAAATGATTAAGATAAAACTTGCAAAGAATCTAAAGCCAGAGGCTCTGGTCTTGAGAACCACATGCTCTGGTTGGTTAAGGAGAAAGAAATGATGAGAGAATGCGAGAATCCAAGGATTGAGACATTGATATCTGAATATGTTGGAATCCAGAGGCGCTGGTTTATATAACCAGAGGATCTGGGTGGGAGAAAAGGACTTGGTAAGGAATACCAAGTATTTGCTTTGAACCAGAGGGGCTCTAGTTACCAATAGAACCAGAGGGGCTCTGGTTACCAATAGAACTAGAAGGGCTCTGGTTTCAAAGATGAAATTTTGCCAATAAATCTAAGTCATTCTATATGGCCAGAGGCTCTGGTCTTTAGAACCAGAGGCTCTGGTTTAAGATACTTAGAGAATTTATGGCTTTGTTATT
>NW_020206078.1:2808-4380 GCF_001531365.2 Cynara cardunculus var. scolymus | reverse complement strand
TGTTGACCAAGATTTTCCTCAAGAGGATGATTCTTGTAGAGTTACCAGCAGGCAGCCTTCAGGTAGCCCTAGACTGGTTGCCAGTTCCCCTCGTGACGCTGTGGTTCCTTCTGAAATTCTTAATGATAGTTTAGGTCAGATGTCTGAGGGTACACAATCCCATACTCAATCTCTTAGAAGATCTTCCAAACCCAATAATTTTCCTAGGAAATTTGATGATTTTGTTATTGAGGGAAAAGTTAAGTATGGTATTGAAAGGGTCGTCAATTATTCTTGTCTTTCTTYAGATAATTTTTGCTTTGTTTCAAATTTGAATAAATCTGTTGAGCCTAAGTCGTTTAAAGATGCTTGTAATGATCAAAATTGGTTAAATGCAATGAATGAGGAAATGGAGGCCCTTCATAGGAATGGGACTTGGATTATTACTGACCTCCCCAGAAATAGAAAAGTTATAGGTTGCAAATAGGTTTATAAAATCAAATATAAGTCTAATAGTGAGATTGAAAGGTATAAAGCAAGACTAGTGGCTAAGGGGTACTCTCAAAAAGAGGGTCTTGATTATGAAGAGACTTTCTCTCCAGTAGTCAAAATGGTTACTGTTAGATGCATCATTGTCCTTGTTGTTCAGTTTAAATGGCCTTTATTTCAATTAGACGTCAACAATGCTTTTCTTTATGGGGACTTAGTAGAGGATGTTTATATGTCTCTTCCTGAAGGTTACTATGATTCTAATGATAAAAGGGTTTGTAAACTGGTTAAGTCATTATATGGCTTAAAACAAGCTCCCAGGCATTGGTATGTCAAGTTATCATCTTGTTTAACTGAAAATGGTTTTGTGCAAAGTATATCTGATTATTCTTTGTTCACTAAACGTGTGAATTCTGTGTTTCTCATTCTCCTCGTATATGTAGATGATATTGTTATCACAAGAAACAGTGTGGTAGAAATTAATATGTTTAAAGAGTACTTAAAAGGTAAGTTCTTAATCAAAGATCTAGGAAAATTAAAATTCTTTTTAGGAATTGAGATTCTAGATTGCATTAACGGTGTTTGYATGTCCCAAAGRAAATATTGTTTGGAATTATTAAATGATTTTGGATACTTGGGATGCAAACCTTCTAGTACTCCTATGGATGTTAATTTGGTAATATCTGATTCAAGCAATTCAAAAGATTCTCTTTTATCTGATTGTTCTGGTTATCAAAGGTTAATAGGAAGGTTAATTTACCTTCTTGCAACCCGTCCTGATATAGCATTTGCTATCCATTGTTTGAGTCAGTTTATGCATGCCCCTAGACAATCACATTTAAACCTTGCTTTAAGAATTCTCAGGTATCTTAAATCTTCACCTAGAAAAGGAGTTAGTCTAACAAGGTCAGATCAGTTTAATCTTACTGCTTTCGTAGATGCTGACTGGGGTAAGTGTTTATCCTCTAGACGCTCTGTCACAGGTTACTGTTTATTTCTTGGAAATTCTCTTATTTCTTGGAAGAGTAAGAAACAGAATATTGTTTCACGCTCTTCTGCTGAATCAGAATACAGAGCCATGGCATCTGTATCTTGTGAAATTGT
>NW_020206078.1:0-2123 GCF_001531365.2 Cynara cardunculus var. scolymus | reverse complement strand
TTTATTCTTAGATCTAATGGTGTTAGATATTTAGATGATATATTTGTAGTCAATATGTTTCTGTTTCARTTGTTGTAAAGAATCTATATTGTTTTTAATATTCAAATGTTTGAAGTTTTGGAAAATAACAGACCACCTAGTTCTAGTGATTGGGAGTGTGCTTCTATTTTTGTCAAATTTTTGTCCACTTTTAACGAAGTTACTTTGAAGTTTAGTGGCACATTGCACATAACTTCCAACAACTTCTTTCATGAGCTTTGTGAGATTGATTCTCAATTGAGTTACTTGGCTAGTAACAATGGTTCATTGTTATACACCATGGCTACTAAGATGAAGAGTAAATATGACAAATATTGGGGTGATCCAGATCGCATTAATCCCATCTTGTTTTTGACAGTTGTGCTTGATCCGAGGTATAAATTGAAGTATTTGAAGTTTTATTTTGAGTCCTTATATGATGCTCAAACTGTTGCTAAGCTTGTTGTTAAGGTGGAACAAATTTTCATCAATTATATAATCAATATTCACAAGGTGGTAAAGATGGTGATGAGGTTAGTTACTCACTTTTTAAAATTTAATTATGCATGTTAATATGTTATCGTTTGTTGAGTTTATATTCGTATTTTTTTTGTGTATAGGCTACCAAACTAGAATCACCACCAATCCAAAGACGTCGATAGATATTTGGTTGATGGATCTATCAATTTAAAGACTCCATCATTTGACGTATTACTTTGGTGGAAAGATAATACTAATAGGTACATCATTTTGTCTATGATAGCTAGAGATGTTCTTGCTATACCTATATCTACCATAACATCTGAATCCGCCTTTAGTACTAGCGGTCGTATTTTAGACTCATTTAGAAGCTCTTTGAGTCCAAAAATGGTGGAGGCCCTTGTATGCACACAAAGTTGGTTGAAAGAGAATAATGAGGGGATTCAAATAAGTGAGTTTTTAGATGAAATTTCATCTTATGACTTTCTTGAAGAAGGTAAACTTAACGATGGTTCTTTTTTCATGTTTATATAGTTACATATTCTTAATAAATTGTTTAATATTCTTTTTGAATTGTAGACAAGCTCAAGGAGAATGCAACATTGGAGTCGGGAAGGTCAAAGACGGTCGTACTTGATTGAGCATTTAAATCGTACCAAATTATGTAAGTTACGTTTAGGCTATGGGATGCATAGTTTTTCTTTTGTTGTTTTTAGCAGTAAGTTGTTCTTATTTATTTTGAACTCTTTGGTTGAGTAATGTTCCATGCAACTCCTAATCTTCTATTGCACCAACTTTTTCAAGGACACATACTTTGACATATGGAAATGGGAAGTCTTTTGCTCATATTAAACTTTTGAAAATTGATTTCAAGACTTGAGGATTTAGTTTTTAGATATATTTTTGGATGATTGTAATAACTAATGACTTTGTTGGGTATATTTTTAGTATTATTTATCATATTTCATTTGTCAATTTTATGAGTTTTAGTAACCCGCCAACCCAACCCAACCCAACCCAACCCGCAAGGGTTGGGTTGAGATTTTTCAAACCGCCATAATTGGGTTGGGTTGTAAAAATGTCATACACCGCCCAACCCAACCCATGTTCACCCCTATCTATAATCTATATATTAAACGATAAGATATAACTTGAATGTATATCCAAATTTTGATCAAATTTTGGGTTAAATAGTTATTTTTTATTTGTATTACAAAATATTTCATGCAATAGTTAAATATTCAATATAATAGTTAAATATTTCATTTTTAAAACTTTAAGATGATGACATGGCACAATAAGAATCAAATATTTAATATTTATCAAGTGATGAATTGTGGTGAATTCTTGATTGTCATACAATGATAACAAAAATGAAAAGTTGGAATGAATATATCAATCATCAATATATATATATATATATATATATATATATATATATAGAAAAAGAGAGAGAGAGAGAGTTTGTTTCAAATACAACCCGTCGCATTTGTACAACCAATGCAACCCAATAAATTGAGATATTTATGAAAATGATGAGAGTTAATTTATATGATTTGAATATTTATGGAAGATGAATATGGTTCATTAATTATGATCAATACTTTATATTATGAAACAATCAA
>NW_020206077.1:0-4286 GCF_001531365.2 Cynara cardunculus var. scolymus | reverse complement strand
TGTTTTTGATTTTTTTTCTTCTGTTTGATCCGATTTTCTCATAAAATCTTGTGTTTTTGCGTTAAAAACAGGATCAAAATGTTCGAAATTGAATTGTGAATCTTTGTTATTCACAAATTTTTGTGATTTGATCAAAATAAATCAAGATTTAATCGGTTTTTAGGTTTTTAAAATTTTTTCGTGTTCTTAAATTTTTTTGTAAACCAGTGTTTTTGATCCAATTTCTCTTAAATTTCTTTTTGTTTTTATGTTTTGGATTGTTTTAATCTGTTTTCATTTTTTTTGGGGTTTAATTTTGTTAATCCGTCTAAAATTTTAAGGCCCAAAGGATAAAGCCCATTTTGTTCATCCGGTTTAGACACCCATCTAGATAACTTACAGGCTAAACCGCATACTTGTTCTTGTTCCTAAATCGATGAAGTTTGTGAGGACTTGGAGATAAACCGCAGAAGCTTTGATCGGATTGTTCTCCGGTTGGCTTCAAGGCTTCAATCGATCTCTCGGCTAAGGGTAAACCTCACATAGCTTGATCAGTGTACTTGAGCGGATTCTTACAAACCTTGAGCGGTTTAAGCTAAACCGCACACCATATCATCGGATTCGCTTTTATCACAGGTAAGTCCAATCTCATGTTTAGGGTTTAATTCTTGAGCGGTTTATACATAATATGAACACTTTTTGTCCGGTGTTCGTGTAAACCTGACAACTCTTGTCCGGTGTTCGTGTAAACCGATTACTTCTTGAGCGGACTAGTAAACTAGAAATTGTGCATCGAAGTTTTTGAGCGGACTTCTAATCCGCTTGATTCGTTTTACCCAGAATCTAAATTGCTCATTGTTTCTTGATTCATTCTTATAAATCACTCAATACCTTGAACATCTTGACAAGAATCGATTATATTTTGACTGTTTTCTTTGGGATTCTTAATTGTCCTGTTTATACCCTTGTGCTGTATGTGTTTCATATGCTGTCCGATTTAGACTGGTGCTGTGAGGTTTATTGTTGTGACAAGTTTACATGCTTGAAGTGTCTAGTTTAACATTCTTGATTTAGACTGTGTGCAGGTGATTGGTTACATTGTAGCTACATAGTTTTCTTGATGTTTCTTTGAGGACTGGAACAATAGCCCAGCAACTAATCAACAGGTTTAGGTTTGTGCTTTGTGAATTTGTATGTGGTAGACCTGCTTCTGGCTTGATATTCATTTGACTAACAGAGTTGTATTAATCTTTGTTTGACTTGTGTAAAACCAACTTTGAGTTTGTGTAAAAACAGCAGGTAGCAACTACATTTTGATAGTGGATAAAACAGCAGGTTTGCTGTTTAACATGTTCTTAACAGCATCAACAAGTTGGTGCAAACAGAACAGTAGCAACAAGGAGATCTGTGTTGTATCTGTGTAGAGAAGAAGAAAGAAACAATTTTCTGTGTGTAACAACAGTAACAGCTACACAGTGTGCAGTAGAATTACTGTTTTGACAGCAAAGAACAGCAGCACGTTTGGAATTTCAAGTTGAGATCACAGACTTGCAGAGAAGAAGATAGCAGCAAAGTGTCTCAAATATTAATAGTAACTGCAACAGCAGTAACTCCACAGCAAGTGCATTAAACAGCAACTCCACAGCAGTCCTGCTTCGATCATAGCTTATGAGGAACTAAAGCAGGTCATCGTTACAGCAATGAGCAACTTGAAATCACAGCAGCAGACTTGTTATTAATAGCAGCCTTGTTATTATTGTTGTTGTTAACAACACATTCAGTACAGGTTCATAGTTAATTGTTCTTAGTTGCTTAATTTCTATCCATTGTGGAAAACAGCAGCAGGTTCATATAGTTTAACTTTTGTTTGCTGTATTGTTTAGTATTAAACAATTTCTTCACATTTAAGGATTGGTGACAGCCGACTGTTTAAGTTGCAGCTGCAACTTTTTGTTTAGACAGTGAACAAAACAGCAAGTATATTCAGGAAGAGGGTTCACACATCAACAAAAGCTTGTAGATTTGTTTCTTTAAGGTGACAGCAGATTGGTTACAGCATCTCAAGTGTTTGTTTCACACTATTGCAAGGTTCTTTGTTGATTACAGATTTGAAACAGATTGCTATTTACAGTTTGCTGTTTTTGAGCTGTTTCCATGCAGTAACAACAACAAGTGTCTCAAGCAAGGTTTGATAAACAACATAATATTGTGTACAGCAGGTCTGTTTTTGGTTTTTGATTTGGAACAGAAGTGTACATTGTGAAAGATTCTTTTAAGATTGTGTAGGTTGTGTGCATTAAGCAAGCAGCAGCAGAAGGCTTTTAAAACAACAGCTTGCATTGGTCTAACTCTATTTTGTGCTGTGTTTGATGTGTTTGACAGCAGCAGCAACAACAAAACAGTTAAACAACAGTTATACAGTGAACAATATTTGTTTGCCAGCAAACTGTTTTTATTGATATATCAAGACTGTTTGCTTCATAGGTCTTCACAGCAGGTTCACAACTGCAGTGTGCAGGACTGAAACAGCAGTTCAAATACACATGTTCTTCAAATGCTTGCTGTCATCACACACTAATGTTCAGATCTCACAGGTTTACGCAGGTTTGATCATATTTGGATTGATTCATACATTTAAGTCAAATATAGGTTCATTGCGACAAACATCAGCTTAATTGAGTTGATTATTATCTGTTTAGGCAGTCAAAGTGTCATTTGAACAGATTCTTCCAAAGCTGTTTTGACAGTATTCAAAGACTGTTAAGCTTGCAAAGAGTTAATAGCGGAGAAGAAAGCAGCAACAACAGTTGTGTAAACGGTCTGACACAGCAGTTCATATTACAGATTGTTTGACTTTTGATACTTCAACAGTTCAAAGTGATTGATACAAGGGTGTTGTTCAATTAAGAACTGTGAGAAGTAGCTTCGTACTCAAGTGGACTTTTGATAGCAATTTTCAGAACAGATAGAATATTCTTTAAAAGTTCCATATCTGTATTGTTTGACTTGAATTAGATTGTTTTGGACTTGACTTGGATTAATTTGGACTTGTATCTAGGATTTTTGGACTTGGATTTTTGTTGGACTGTTTTTTAGTTTCTTAGTTCATTTGTGTTTAGATTTTCTTTTTGGATCATTGTATATCTGTTTTTGCGTGAGTTTTTTCAGTGTTTGTGTTTTTCGGTTTTTTTTAGCTTAACTGTTCGTATTTTTTTATCTGATTTCACTGCATAGATTCTTATCTGATGAATCTAATTTTGAAATGGCAGTTGTATCTGAAAACTTCAGAGAGATAATTTTTGCTTTGGAAAAGAGAGTTGAAGGTTATAAGGAGGAAGTGTTTCTAAATGTTTTAAAGAAACATTATAAAGAAGAGTGTGAAAGCATGGAGAAGACATTTGAGTCTAGGTTTGAAGAACTCGCGAACACTATTCGTTATGTAGAAAAAGATTTCACTGATAACCTGATGTCTTGGAATAAAGTGAATAAAGATATTTTTAATAAACTCAAAGAGGTTAAAAGTGCATATTTCATTAAGAAGAAYTYTTCAAGGAGCAATTCAGATATCGGGGATTTATCTGAGAAGTTCCACAAGACTGAGAATGAATTGACTGAGTTTAAAAGATTATTTGAATTAGAGAAGGAAAAGGTTTTAAAGACTGAAAAGTTTTTAAAAGATGAAAGGAATGAGATGGAGATAGAAAAGAAGAGGATAATCGAAGTTGAAAGAAAGTTTGGAGCTGAACGAGAATCTTACGAGAAGAAGATTAACTCTCTYKAGHTRAACGCCAAGATGCTTCTAAAGCAAATCTCGGATTTTGAGCAGCTTATTGTTTTGGAAAGAGAGAAACATAATAAAGAAAAGACAGACATCTCCAAAGACTGTCAGWGCCAGCTCCAGAAACTGTCTAAAAGCATCGATCTAAAGCAAAAGGCTTTGGACGAAGAGAAAAAGCAATTTGCTACAGAGAAAAGAAATACTTCAAAGAAGTATACAACAATTGCAAAAGAGCTTACTGAGAAGAGAAAGTAGCTTGACATCGCTTTGGAGAATGACAAAAGCAACTCAGATGAAGAGAAGAGAGAGTTGCTAAATCAGAAGAAACAATTTGAAATACTTCAGAAGGAGTTAGAAGGTAAACTCCAGGATACTTCAAAGAAATTGTCTGATCTAAAGACAGACCTTGAAACTGAACTGAACATGAGAACTGAACTGAAAATTAAATATGATTTACTTAATGTAGAACGAGACCAGTTTTTACAAAAACTCAAAGACTTTTCTTGTGCTCAAAGCTCAACTGGTTCTC
>NW_020206076.1:2863-4373 GCF_001531365.2 Cynara cardunculus var. scolymus | reverse complement strand
ACATATTTTGGACCTTTTATGTTTACATAAGTAAACAACCAACAAAATCTTCCACAACGTATAAACAACCAACATAATCCATATATTATCAAGTAAAACCTTGTGCATAAACATTTTCAGTTGCATTCTTAAATATTGACTTGATTAAAAAATTTGGAATCTCCCTAAAAGGCTCAGATCATGAAGTCATTGTCCTTCTTATCAACAAATTAAGTGGAATACATGACACGTTTCACGTGTCAAATTTGAGGAAGTGTCTAATAAGTCCAGATGTGGCAGTATCACTACCTGAGATTAAGGTAGATGAAAAGTTATGTTTTGAAGAAACCCCTTAGCAGATTACTGACTATAAGGTGAAAAAGTTACGAAATAAAGAGATTGGATTAGTAAAAGTTCAGTGGCGTTATCATAAGGGATCAGATGCCACCTGGGAACCAGAGTCGAAAATGCGGATGAAATATCCTTACTTGTTTGCTTAAGTGAATTTCGGGACGGAATTCTTTTAAGGAGGGAATATTGTAATAGTCTGGTTATCATTTTAGTTATATATATATATATATATATATGTATACTAGGAATGTGCCCGAGCAATGCACAGAGTTGCAATATAAAAACTGCAACAAACGCCTTATGACGGAACACTAAAAACGACATTTGAAAAGGTCTTTCATAAAAAGCTTAGGGGGCGTTTGGTTCGCAGAATGATTTCTGAAGAAATGGAATTTGTCCAAAGAATTGGAAATCTGGAAGGAATTGGAATGGAATGTTATCAGATTTGACCAAGTGTTTGGTTGACATGAATGGAATTTAATTTGTCTAATGAATTGGAATCTGTCTGTTTGATTTGTAACAGAATTAGAATGGAATGATGAAAAAAGACAAAAATACCCTTTCTTTGATTTTTTTTTAAATATTTTTTTAAGTACAAGTAACAAAATAAATTAACATTTAATGAGAAAAAAAATGTTTACCATTTATTGAAATAAATAAATTCGTTACAAATAGAATAGACATAAATTCAATTGGTAACACTCCAAGATTGAAACATATCTTGAGCTAAACTATCTCTAAATGCAGTCCACACGTTTGATGTCCCAACAGAAGTGATAACGTCCTCATCGCCGGTTCCATTGTCTTCATCTTCCTGAAAAATATGTGCAGAAACTATCAAAAGGAGGAGAAATATGTGCAGAAAATTGCTATGCGCAGGAAATAGAATTAATGCTGAAAAATATGTGCAGAAACTATCAAAAGGAGGGGGAAATATGTGCAGAAAATTGCTATGTGTAGGAAAATATAGTTGCAGAAAATTGAATGATGTGCAAAATTTCCTAGGTAACTCTAGTAATTAATAGAGTCTTCCTTCAAGAATACTTATTGAGCTGTCCAACAGATGCCAATCAGGCATCCACTACACATATTTTGGACCTTTTATGTTTACATAAGTAAACAACCAACAAAATCTTCCACAACGTATAAACAACCAACATAATCCATATATTATCAAGTA
>NW_020206076.1:0-1303 GCF_001531365.2 Cynara cardunculus var. scolymus | reverse complement strand
AGCGTGCTCTGAAAGATAAAGGCAAGGGAAAAGTCTAATTGTTGATATTAGCTTGTTATGCATATGTATTAAAAATACATTTTGATAGTTCATGTTTTGTAATAATACTATTTTAGTATTATGAGAATGATGATGTGAATTATATGTATTTGAGATGTGAGGGTTGTTACAAACACCAATCGCAACCGGTGGACGTCAAGACTTACCAAGCGAAGCTTGAAACAGATCCATCTAGAAAACTGGTGGACGTCAAGACTTACCATGGAGTGATTGGATCAGTGTCGTACCTTAAGGTTAGTTGACCAGATATCGTGTTTGCCACTTGTCTCTGTGCTAGGTACCAAGATAATCCTAAGGAATCTCATATGTCCACTGTCAACAGATTCTTTTGATACCTTAAAAGGACTCAATTTTTGGGTCTCTGATATCCTAAGGATTATGGGTTTGATCTTATCACGTATACAAATTCGGATCATGCGGAGTGCAAACTCGATCGAAAGAGTACTTCCAAACGCTGTCAACTGCTTGGCAACAAGCTCATCAGCTGCACATCCAAGAAGCAGAACTGCGTATCTAATTCAACTACGGAAGCAGAGTATGTAGCTGCTGATAACTCTCGTTTTGTATGAGTTATTTGTTGTTTAATACCCCTATTTTATTGTGTCTTTGGTACCCATTGTGCTCGTATCTACTATTTTTGGTCCAAAATATGTTAAGAGGTGATAAAAGGTCAAGAAATTAATTATTTTCTAAAAAACCCATTACTGTTGGTAAAATGCCCATTTTCTGCTCGCATTCATTCTATGGCGGACTTGCATCTACTAGGATTTGAACAAAATTTTGATATTCATATTCTTGGATATTAATGAGATTTAATTCTAAGTTCAGATCAAATCATTAAGTTGCTTGGAAGAATGGGCCTGGTTGAATCCATAAAAGACAAAGAAAGCAATCTTACCAATATTTTGATTGAAAAGCCTTCTTTTCATAATTTATTGGAGTACTTTACCTTTTGCAACCTTTCAAGAAGAAGTGACAAGGCTAGAGATAAAGTAGACATGTGGTGATGGGAAGTCCTTACCCTTTGGACAATGCAGATTGTTAAACCCCACAATGCAAAATGTAAAAAGTAATGAAAAACAACAAGTGATGAAGAAACCAGAAGACCAATGAAGACACCAAGGAAAAATCGACTAAGTCTGGAATTCAACCATTGGATCGATGGATAGTTCAACCATTGGACCGATGGACAAGTTCAACCATTGGACCAATGGACAAGTTCAACCAGAGGATTAATGGACAG
>NW_020206075.1:0-4236 GCF_001531365.2 Cynara cardunculus var. scolymus | reverse complement strand
ATAAATGGGTCATAATTAATCTGATTACACCCTAGAAGGTTAATAGGCCCATTTATGCATAAGGATTCTAATTGGCCCAAAATGACACTAATTGGGTCATTTTTAGTTTGATCAGACCTTAATGGGTATGAATAGCTAAATTGGTCAGAATTAGTCTAATCAGACATTAATTGGAGTTATTGAGAGTCAATTTGGTGTTAGTGGATATAGTTGGCCTATTTCTCCTTAAGAAGTCCAATTGGGTCAACACGACTCAAACTAGGTCATAATTAGTCTTTTTAGACCCTAATGGGTCCGATGGGCCCAATTCTCCGTACGAAGTCTAATTGGGTCAAAATGACCCTAAATGGGTCATAGTTAGTCTAACTAGTTGTTAATACGACTAGTTGGGTAGAATGTGTCTTAAGTGTCGTTGATGGGTCCATGTACACTCATTGGGTATACTGGGCCTATTTAGTTGTAAWCGAGTCATTTGGATCAAACTRACAATAAATGGTTCATAATTAATCTTATTAGACCGTAGTAGGTTAATAGGCCCATTTATCCATAAGGATTCTAATTGGCCCAAAATGACACTAATTGAGTCATTTTTAGTTTGATCAGACCTTAATGGGTATGATATGCTAAATTCGTCAGAATTAGTCTAATCAGACATTAATTGGAGTGATTGAGGGTCCATTTGGTGTTAGTGGATATAATTGGCCTATTTTTCCTTAAGAAGTCCAATTGGGTCAATACGAATCAAACTAGGTCATAATTAGTTTTTTTAGACCCTAATGGGTCTGATGGGCCCAATTCTCCATACAGAGTCTAATTGGGTCAAAATGACCCTAAATGGGCCAGATTTGGTTTGTTCAAACCTTAATGGTTATCATGGGCTTATTTCTCCTATTCGAGTCTAATTGAGCCATAATGGTACTAAATGGTTCAAAATTAGTATAATCAGACGTTAATGGGAGTAATTGAGACGGAATGGGTCTTAACGGTCCTTAGTGGGTTCAAATGGTGGTAGTGGATATGATGGGCCTAATTCTCGTTAAAAAGTTCGATTGGGTCAAAATGACACGAACTAGGTCATAAATAGTCTCATTAGACCCTGATGCGTTTAATGGGCCCTTTCTTTGTAACGAGTCTAACTGGGTCAAAATGACACTAAATGGGTCATAGTTAGTCTAACTAGTTAATACGACTAGTTGGGTAGAATGTGTCTTAAGTGTCCTTGATGGGTCCTTGTACACTCATTGGGTATATTGGGCCTATTTAGTTGTAACCGAGTCATTTGGATCAAAATGACAATAAATGGGTCATAATTAATCTTATTAGACCTTAGTAGGTTACTGAAAGGGGAAAACTCCGCAGGCAATTTTATATAGCAAGTAAAAGCAATCAACGAAAGTACACATCAGCAAGAAAAACTACGGCAACTTTGACTCACAAACCAAGCCATAAGAAGCCAGAATAAACATAGGGAAATGCACCAAAAAAGAAAAGAAAAACAAGCCAAAATATTGAAGGCGCAAATCACCACAAGATCCCAAAAACGAAAATCTTCACCAACCTCATGATCACTTATCATTGATTCTCTCGTAAGCTTTTTCCTTGTCTTCCACGCCATTCTTTGAAGAATCTGTGTCTTGATTTCCGCCATAGCTGATATACCATAGCTGATATACCAAGTTTTTGAACCGTAGACCACAATTTCCACCCTTGCAATATCCCCATATTAAGGATATCCTCCCAATTGTTCGGATACATCTGGATCCCTATTTCCCTCTTTATTACCTCCCAAATACTACTCGAGTAGTCGCACTCAAAGAATAAATGATTATGCGTTTCAATCACCAAGTTGGAAAAAACACATTTCAGATCAGGGGGTTCATGCTTCCACAGGCAAATGCGGTCTTGGGTCGGTAATATTTTCTGACATGCCATCCACATGCAGAGAGCATGTTTAGGTATGCATGCTTTATTCCAAACCACCTTATGCCAATGCACAACCGGTCCTACCTCTTGTAAAGTTTGCCATGTCACCTTCATCGTAAAAGGTTGCCTATTATTATTAGGCTCAAGCCACATAATCGTATCCTCTAAAGGACTAGGGGAAGGGATCACAATTTGCTGCAACTGGGGAAACCGTTGTATCCATTCATCCGGCCACGTATTACCAAACCTTTATATGACGTCATAAACCGTAGAGTTATTATGCAACTCATGGCCATTTATGAACCTATACGAAAGCAAATGGATTAGGGGACCATGTTCACTCCAGGAGTCTTCCCAAGCATGCGTAGATAGCCCATTACCCACATTCGAAATGAAAAATCTCCTACAATGAGGTCTTAACTCTAGAAGGTTCCATATAAGCCAAGACCATTCATTTCTCCTCTTCATCACCCAAAAATTTCTCCCCCGAATACAGTTTGAATGAATCCAAGAAACCCACATGGATCTTCGTCTAGTAAGGATATCCCAAATATGTTTAAACATCAAGCACCTATTCCAAAGCGCCAGCTTTTTCATACCAAGTCCCCCATTTTTTACGGGTAAGCAAACCCTTTCCCAAGAAACTCTACATTTGCCCAACACCCCTTCCACTTTATTCCGTAAGAAATTGCGGCAAATTTGTTCAATTTCATGGATTGTAGCCGCCGGGATTAGAAATACTGACATCCAATAAGTTTGCATAGATTGAAGAACAGAGATGATGAGCTGTCGTCTACCACCATAGGATAGAAATTTGTTTTTCCAATTCATCAATCGAGTTTTGAGTTTAACCACAAGAGGGTTGAAATCACGTATCTTCAATCTGACCGGAGAGAGAGGAACACCCAGGTACCGAATAGGGAACACCCTCGTGCGATATGGAAGGCAATTTCGAATGGCATGTTGAACATCCAACGCAACATTTCCAAAAAAGACCTCACTTTTTTGGAGACTCGAAGACAGACCCGATCTAACTTCAAACGTTTGGAGAGCCCGTTTTATCACTTCTACCGAGATGGCATCCCCTCGAGAGAAAATAAAAAGATCATCTGCAAAACATAACTGAGTCAACTTGAGGTCTTCACATCCTTGGTGGTAAGCAAAATTCACCTCCTCATCAATACACTGTTTTAGGATCATCGATAATCCTTCCATTACCACCGTAAACAAATAAGGAGATATTGGATCTCCTTGTCGAAGCTCTCGTTTTCCATGAAAGAAACCCTCCGACTGACCATTAACACAAATAGAAAAAGTTGGCGTTGATATTAGCAACTTTATCCAATTGATCATAACTGGATGAAAACCCATTCCCTTCAACATCCCATGGAGATATGTCCAGTCAACAGTGTCACAAGTTTTTCTAATATCAATCTTGAACACACATTTTGGTCCCCCCTGGGGTTTCTGGTAACCTGCCACAAGCTCTTGTGCCATTAAAATGTTATTAGTAATATGTCTTCCAGGAATGAAAGCCGATTGAGCCTTACTGATAAGGACATCCAAAGAGCCTTTCATCCTGTCAGCAATGATTTTACTAATACATTTAAGCAACACATTGCAGCAAGATATGGGGCCGAAAATCAGAAACACAGGAAGCATTAGGGATTTTCGGAATAAGGCCAAGCAGCGTGTGATTCAACTGATACTCTAAGGATCCCGAGTAGAAGAAATTATGAATCACAATAAGGATATCCCGACCCACCACACACCAAGATGATTTAAAGAATTTCGAAGAAAACCCATCAGAAGGAAGTCCCTAGTAGGTTAATAGGCCCATTTATCCTTAAGGATTCTAATTGGCCCAAAATGACACTAATTGGGTCATTTTTAGTTTGATCAGACCTTAATAGGTATGAAAAGCTAAATTCATTAGAATTAGTCTAATCAGACATTAATTAGAGTTATTGAGGGTCCATTTGCTGTTAGTGCATATAATTGGCCTATTTCTACTTAAGATGTCCAATTGGGTCAACACGACTCAAACTAGGTCATAATTAGTCTTTTTAGACCCTAATGGGTCTGATGGGCCCAATTCTCCGTACGGGGTCTAATTGGGTCAAAATGACCCTAAATAGGCCGTATTTGGTTTGTTCAGACCTTAATGGTTATCATGGGCTTATTTCTCCTATTCGAGTCTAATTGAGCCATAGTGGTACTAAATGGTTCAAAATTAGTAAAATCAGACATTAATGGGAGTAATTGAGGTGGAATGGGTCTTAACGGTCCTTWGTGGGTCCAAATGGTGGTAGT
>NW_020206074.1:2501-3966 GCF_001531365.2 Cynara cardunculus var. scolymus | reverse complement strand
GAAACAGTATCCAAATCAGATCCTAGAGTTTAACCACTTCTTACCTGCAACTATCCCCAATTGTGAATCATCAATGCATTTATCTAGTACAGTCATGAGCTCCAGTGGCATATYACCTGTAGCAAAGAACTTTAACCAAAATCCAAAAACATGAATTAGCAAGCACATTTGTGTTCTTTTAAGCTGATATATAGTAAATACCTCCATGTCAGAGTTCCTGGATAGGGGGTATTATCCGGTCAATCTCACAACAGCTACTTACTTAATCCTACAACTATTGGTCACACACCAAAAATTGCTTCAGATTTTAAGCAAATCTTGATAAACAGAAGTTGAAAATAAAATACCAACATTAGACGGAAGCTTCAAATTCATTCTTGATAAACCAGAGGTTGAAAATTAGATACCGACATTAGACGGAAGCTCCAAATTCATTTTAAACATAAAGATCGTATCTAAAATGCAAGATTATCCACATGCTAGAAATTGGAGAACACAAGTAGATATCGTCAAATAGACCAAAAAATATATGGAACCACAATAAACGAATTCTTACTCTTCRAAATTATAAGKCAAAACTCCATTTATAGTACAGTCAAAACTGCCCTTTTGAGGAAAAGAGTCAAAACACCGCCATGAAACTACCCCATTTCACATCAAAAGTGTGTATAACTTCTCTCTGGAATTCAAGAAGTCAATACAAACTTCAAAGTGTTATGTGGTCACTTCTGATGGGCAATTAAACAAAGAATCACAGATTTTACATCTATAATAAAGTCAGTTTTCAGATACAGAAATCTAATGTAATTTGCAATGTACTACAGATTTTAGACGTTGAATTTCCCTTATAATTGTATGAACAAAAGCACTCAACCCTTCATATGAAVTCATTGTAAACTCAAACCGATATCTAAACGGTAATAAACCATACGAAATCAATAATGCAGGCAAGATAGCTTAATGTTCTTATAAATCAATGATAGTTGGATGTTTAGCAGTTACTTTTCTGGAATTAGGTTCCAGACATGATAGATAGAGCAAACACAAACGTAKTTGAAATATATTTGATACACTATGAATGCTATGATTAAGAGTTGGTAAATGGRAAAAAAGCAGGATTACTGAGAAACGATTTTTCTCCTCCCCAACCAGTCCTGCAAACACATACCAATCATATGAATGTATTGTATTGTATATAGAGTTTTATAAGAACATCAAATTTCAACATAATTACCTTTTCCTAACTCAATAATCAAAGAGAAGAAATCATCCAAGTTTCTCACATCTTTGCATGAATTAACAATAARTGAAGCTTCTGTTGAGGAAATCATCCAGAGGATCACTATAACAATCCAAAATTCTCAATCTGTCAAAAATGAACAGTTATTAATGACATCATCTAATCAACAAAACAAACAAATTCCTTCATGTGAAGATTATATGACAGAAATTTAATGAAATTTGC
>NW_020206074.1:0-1371 GCF_001531365.2 Cynara cardunculus var. scolymus | reverse complement strand
ACGGGCTTTATCATGCTGCAAAGCTACGACTCGACATTATGGTGTGTTTTTACCTGTTTTTTAGTACATAGAATGTAAATATAAAAGTGGTAAAGAAAATTTTAGAGTAAACTACAAATTTGGTCCATATGGTTTGTTAAAGATAACACTTTTCATTCTTACTGTTTTAAATTACAAGATTGTCGTCGGGGTTTACAGAAACATTCGGATTTGGTCCCTTCCTCTAATGACCGTTAAAAAATTAGTTAAATGAGAAGTATTTTTTGTCTTTTTATCTATTTTTTTGTCTTTTATACAACCAAAAACCACATAGATCAWAATTATAAAATCGATTTTGATTGAGTAAAAAAAAACAAATCAATAAAAGAACGAAAAAGTATCTCATTTRACAGAACTTTTTTAACGGCTTTTTGCTAATGAAAACATGTAAAAAAACCCTCACATAAAAGATGCAGTTAACAGACCATTTCGTAATGAATTACAAACCTGGATGGCGTTCCTCGTAATTTCGAAAAATTAGAGATGAAAAAACCAAAGTTTCCTCCACAAACCCCGACCCGACCCGAGTATGATTTTTTATAATTTTGCACTTTTCTATCGGACCAGACGAAAAGCCCGAATCAAATGGAACAGCCCGGATTAGACCAAGACGGCAAGAATGGACTATTTAGGTTAGATAGCCGATCATTTYCATAACCTCACTCTTAAATTGGATTGTTACCATAATAAATGACATAAAATACATAATGAACCTGCATTCATATGCAAAATCTTATTAGATTACTCGTAAAAGAAACCTTTGAGCAAAAGAAAAGGAGATCCCAACATATATTAAGAAGAAAAAGTCCATGGGGTTCCAACACACCCCCTTCAACCGAATACATAATGGTCTTCTAACCCTCCACCACATGGGTTGTTCCGGTTTTGGGATTCCACATAAATACGTCTCTTTTTCTTTTGTTTGTACATGTTACTTGCATATCTTTGTGTGGTTGTGTTATATTTCTWTGTATACCAAGTGTTTCTGCACTTTGTATGGTCCGAGATTTACWTTTCGAAGTTTTAGTTAGATCAAGATTCTCCAAAGTAATTTAGTTGGAGTTTTTYGTCTTTCACTAGCTTCATTTTCATCAACGGAGTAAAATAATTTCACATGATCTTAAAGAAGAGAGATTCTAAGAAAGAAAGTGATATGTAGATCGAGCTGAGAACATGCTGCATCCTTCTCATAGATTCTTTATCGATCATTGCAGCCAACTGTACTTCTTGTAATAACCCCCAAAACAACTCATTTTTTGTAACCCTGGTAGCCCAGACCAACTTGTGCACACCTCGACTTATCTCACGACCCTGAAGATAACAACCTCGCAA
>NW_020206073.1:0-4235 GCF_001531365.2 Cynara cardunculus var. scolymus | reverse complement strand
AATATCATCATGAAGTTTATCATCTTCTAGGTCTGAGGCTTCAACTGCAAAAATATGACATGAAAAATTAGACCAATATCATCATGAAGTTTATCATCTTCTAGGTCTGAGGCTTCAACTGCAAAAATATGACATGAAAAATTAGACCAATATCATCATGAAGTTTATCATCTTCTAGGTCTGAGGCTTCAACTGCAAAAATATGACATGAAAAATTAGACCAATAACTGATACACGCTGTGAAGTCATACCCATTTTGTAGAATGTATACTGTTGGATGAGGTTGTTACCAGCATATGTCAGGCTGTATAAATTCCAACGATATGCATCTTATCATCTGTCATCTTTCTAGAACCTTGGCAGCTTTCAGGAAGACAATGTCCAACGACCTAACACGAAGGAGGAATTGAGCTCACCAAGACCTCTAGGTACGTACAGCCCTCACCAAGGAGCCTACAAGCACCAGAGTCATACGATTTCACAACTCTAGCTAATCCCTAACCCAGGTACAAAGAGGATTACAAGTCCTACTACTAAAACTTAAGGACCCCATTTCTCAACTATAAATACACCTCCTAGATATCTATCTTGGCTAAACTAATTTTCACATGGTAAGGGAGGTTCCAACATATATCGAGGAGAAACGGTTCAAATCTAGCCGATGTAGGACTCCAGCACGCCCCCACCAATGGAGTCTAGGCGGACACAAATTGACCCGGAGTGTCGAGAGAGAGCTAGACGGGTGAGGGGGCTAAACGAGTACAGATTGCCAAGAGTGTCAAGTCCTTAGAGTGGTATGCCTTAACAACAAAGGCATCGGAATTTTCCAACAACATCAAGAAGGTCAAACATATAAGCCAAGTGTGAACGATCTCAAAGATGAAGGTAACATCAAGAGCGTTGTAAATCAAGTGGGAAAATGTCATAGTCCAAGCTCTCCAGGTTCAAATACACCAAATATGCACCACGTGGCTCACATACAAAGCATTTTCCAATGAATACTCCACAACATTATGGTGTTCTCCACAATATGATAGACCCCTTTTATATTGTGTAAAAGCTTCATGATGCTTTTAGTAGTCTAAGAATTATATTGAAGAACCTTGAAGCTTCATGTGTGTATATATATATTGTTCCTTCTTTGGAGCCTCCGATAAAAGGGGGAGGCCTCTCTTATTGTCGCAATACAAATAAATTGAGAAACTGATAAGGAATAATCATTACAAAGCATACCCTCTTGTCCTATGTATGTTCTCCATAGAAAAGTTATCTAGTAAAGTTGAGTCTAGGTTGATTTAACTAAATAGGCAGAAATTACTGATGCTAAGGCCACACAAAGCTTGGAAAAATAAGTGACACTAATCTAACTTGTACAAGTAAAATCACCAATAACATACTATGATGTTTTCCAATGATTCAACCAAAAAAGAGGGGAACAAGAAAGACTGAAAGAGGTATACTATCCTTGTTGGTAACAAACCTCCAAATCTTGAACCTTTGGAGGAATTTAATGTAATGACCAAAAATATCATGACCCCAAGATAATAAACAAATGAGTTGTAGAGCTTCGTAGTAAAGGAATTTATTGATTGCATAAGACAAAAAGACCACCTCTATATTAACAAAAGGGTACTTTATTGAAAAATTGAGTACTTTGTTGGTTCTCACATACATCATAAAATCAAAACAAAGAAACCTAGTAAATCCGACATGGCGTAGGGTCTGGGGAGGATAAGATGTATGTAGACCTTTCCTCTACCCCAAGAGGTAGAGGGGTTGTTTCTATGAACACGGCTTACAAACAAGTCTTGAAATTATGGAGTATTTAGCTACTAGGAAAGTTTTCTAAAAATAGGAAGAAATGAAGTTTCGGAGAGTTAAAAGAAAAGTTTGAGACAAACTTGGGAAGGAAACAAAGCTTGGAAAAGTAGAGCAAATAGGCACACTAAACAAGAAGAGAAAAGATTAAAACTAGCATGGGCATAAAAGCATAAGCAAAAAACATCAAAGACGAAGTGCGGTAAAACAATAGAACAAGTGAGCCATAAGACCCCCACCGAAATAAGGTCGCCCAAAAGCTCCGCTTACCGATCCTAGTACACCGATACCAACTAACGGCTCTCTAACCCTCCTCCATCCCATCCTCAACCTTTCCCACCCCTCCCCGCCCACAATAACCACGAGTCCTCACACAAAATATACCACCCCTAGTCTAGCATCTCTACATACTCCTATATGAGGTCATGTCTTTGGAAATGTCTAAAAGTCCTCACATACATCATGTTATATCTAATATATATAAATTAGGCTAATTTAGTTCTATATCCAGCCCTTACAAAGATTTAATACTAATAAATTTGTTTATAAACCTTCGGGTGCCTTCCTGTTGAAAACAAATTTTGTTCCTTCTTTTAATATCGTATAAAGGGGGCTGTTTGGTTTGGTTTCCACTTTCCACTATGGATAAAGCTGCCTCTGTGGATTAATCTGTCTGAATAGAGTGGGAAGGTTTTTGTTTGCAAGGGTGTTTTCATAGATGGAAGGGGCGTGTTTTTTAATTAGGAGGGGCATGTTTGGAAAAAATTTGGCTTTCTGCATAAAGCTCCCTCCTAGAGCTTACTGAATAAGCCATTTTCTATATCACTAAACCACTACCAACAGTCATGTATAGCTGACTGAATAAGTGAAATGTTAATGAGGCAAAAGATTATTACAGAATCAAACCACTAAACCTGAGATGTTTTATATTGTACATACATGCAAATACTAATGGGCTCAACCCTGCTAACTATAATCGATTGAAAGTCGATCAATTATCTTCACATTACAAACTTCAGAATACAGGGTGATGCATAAAGACATTCAATATGTGCAGATACCACACAAATGTATACAAAATATATGCAAAATAACAAAGGCAAGCTTCTGTTTACCTGCAGATGAAAAATAACAACTGCTTATTTTAGTCCAAATGATTCTTCCTCTCCGCAGATTCTTAATTCATGAAAACACCAAGAAGAATCACATAAAAAGCATGTCAAAAAGGAACCATACAAATTCAAATTGATTAGGGTGACTGAGACAGAGAACCTGTTGTATGTCGGAAGAAATTATATTGAAAAGGAGACTCGGCCTGAAGGCATTGCTGAATCCAAAAGACTTCATTAGGAAAGGAGATTTTGAAGCCATTTAATTTCTTATCAAATAGCTGGGCTCTTAGGGTTTATGAGGCGCCATTTTGTCAATTCCCTCTTCACTAGATTTCAGCAGCTTCACTCTTACGATAACAAATTCGTCGGGTTTGCGATAGCAAGCGTCTGGTGTGTTGCAGGATTAATATAGCATTAAGCGTGCGATTGGTGTAGCACAGAACAAGAACAAGACACAACACAGAAACAGCAGAACCTCTCTTTTCTTTTGGGTTTTGGTAAGACAGAGCTCAACGAACCAACTAAAATAAGGTGATTTTTAACTTATTTTAATTAGGCACCGATGATTTTTATGGTATTTGGATAAAGAAAAAAAATTGTTTATACCGGTGTCAAATCGGTAATAAGTTGTTTTTGATAAGTTAATCTTTCCTGATTTATAAAAAACTGTTTATTACCAATTTACAATTTTAACCATATTTTATTTAAATCCGGTTTGATACCATATAAATTAATAAACACTTTTATAAAAAAACATAAGTTGTTTTATATAAGCAATCCCAAAACCCCCTTACCTTAAAAAAGTCTGTTTGTCTAGCAGCTTAATAAACCGGCACTAACCGCTTATTCAGTCAGCCATGGTAGTACATAACCTAGAATTATATCTTCGTTATCTAAACGAACCGAAGGTGGTCCTTACTGATTCATACAGTATTTCATGTGTCCTATGTTATGGTTTAATAATATAGAAACTGCCGTATCCAGTAAACTTTTAAGGTGAACTTTATGCAGAAAGCCAAGTTTTTTTCAAACATATATCTCCCAATTTAAAACACGATTCTTCCGTCTATAAAAAAAACTCTCACAAACAAAACTTTTCCCAGCTCCAAAGATAGATTAATCCATATAGATTGTTTTATTCATACAAAACTTAATAGAAAACCAATCAAAGTTGTTTACATATTTTGATTAATTTATTAAATTATAATAATATAGTAACTTTTGTAACAAAATATATGATTATAAAATTTTCAACTAAAAATTTAAAATGACATTAAAATAAAAAAATTATATAGTTTCTAATTT
>NW_020206072.1:2885-4415 GCF_001531365.2 Cynara cardunculus var. scolymus | reverse complement strand
GAAATGCCAGCCGCTGAGGGCGCCTCAAGCTCCGAGGCCAAAGGAACACCATGTGTTGGTGGTCCGAGTTCCCAGAACGATTATGTGACAAAGGGGAAGCCTAATGCCTTTGCCACAGAGTTGTTCAAAAAGATGGACGAGTTGCAAAGCTTGTTCATCTCACGATCGCAGCCACAGGATCTATCGCCGCTTACAGAGGCTCTGAAGGAGTTATCTGCCACCACTGCAGAGTTGAAGTCTACCTTGATAACCCTTCGGAGCTCTGTCATTAAGAAGGATGATTTGACAGAGGCCTTCCAAGCGATGTCACTCAACCCCTCCTCCATCAAAATGCTCAAGGACGAACTCACAGAGATGGCCGCCAAGTTTGCAGCTAATTTCGTCTCTGCAGGCTACACGAACTACTCATCGTTCAGAGACGAAATCAAGGAGATGTTCTCCTCTGCAGTCACCTATGGTATCGACTTGACAACCTCAAGGGAAAACATCAATCACTTGGCTACTCGCAGAGAGCTGGACGCTATGGTGGATGCCCTAGGGGATTCTGTGACCGGCCATCTCGGAGCACTTAAAATGGAGATACTCACATCCAACGATCTCATCAAAGACTGCACCTCCAAGCTCATAAAGGAAGGTGACCTCCTTCGTGCAAAAGTCCTCAGCACCGTCTCCAAACTCAAATGGGCCACAGAACTTGATGTGATGAATGCCTCTGCGGGTGCTGAGAAGGTGATAGAGAAAATGTACAAGGCAGCCACTAAGATTTTGCATCATTTGAGGAGGGCTCCCCTAACTTCATGCAAGGCTGATGCCATCCAGAACCATGACGATCATAAGGGTGATGATGATCGTCATGAGGGGGAGAAGAAGGAGGAAAAGAAGAAGGCCAAGGCCCCAGAAGCAAAGAAGAAATCTGCCAGAGGACCTGCCATAGGTGTCAAAATTGGGGAGTCTACAGCTCCAAGAGACAAGAAAAAGGCTGCAGAGCCTAAAGGCAAGGGAAAGGCCATAGCTGTAGAATCTTCAAAGAAGGGTTCATCATCGAGCTCAGAATCCTCAGTGCCAATCGATGAAGAAAAATATGCTGATGAACCTGAACTCCTCAAAGTTTTAAAGTTATCTCAGGCAGAGGCTCAGGCTAAGAAGGGCAGAGTGCCTATGCACCACAGAGAGGGCGAGGCCAYATCATCCGTTTTCCYTCAAGTCCAAACTACGTCCACGGGTACGTTTGATGCCCTGCAAGGAACCGTCAAGCCCATCCTTGCAGCGGGATCAACCTAGAGGCCGATTCTAGAAGAAGAAGAAGAACAGAAGATGCCAGAGTCTAAAGCGGGAGGACGGGTCTCTGAAATCTTAGAGTCTATGAGCAAGATTCCGAYGCTAAATGTTCGCACAGAGCCTGTYACTACCCCAGAAGAAATGCTTATTTGGAAGTACTCTGTAACAGACACAGAGCCACCCTATGATCCAGAGCTCACTGGTATCCCCTCTGCCGCAGCTAAATTCCAATTTTCCAGACTAACAAGGCCT
>NW_020206072.1:0-1660 GCF_001531365.2 Cynara cardunculus var. scolymus | reverse complement strand
AAACTGGTCCTCTGCAAAGACAATGCTACAAGACAAAGACGACAGAACCTCTATCGTGTCTCACAGAGGTTCTGCAGTCTGTCTTCTGTGTAGATCTTCTTTAGCTATTTTACTTTGGTTTATTAGCTGCTCGTGCCTATCATGTGTTCTTATCTGTAATCTGTTTTAGATCGAACGGCTTAGATTAATTTGATTTAGGTCATGTCAGAAAACAGTTACTTGCTTGTATAAATAGCAGCGTAGGCCCTTGTATTTCAGCGTGCTTCCGTATTGTAATTGTTAACATTTTCATCTATTGAAAATCATTTAAAGCTCTTTCTTGTGTTCATCATTAATCTTCATCTGTGTTCTTATTGATTTCTACTTAAGTTTATTCAAATCATTTCCGCTGCATTATCTCTGTCAACAGATCATCCAAGTAAGTAATCTTTACCAAGAAATAGAGTTAATCGATCCTACAAAGAAGAAGAAGAAGAAGAAGAAGAAGAAGAAGAAGAAGAAGAAGAGTGTTGATTCAGGAGATATACTTGAGCAGGAGAGGATAATGAGGGATCATGGGAGGATGACATTTCAGAAGTTTCTTCCATGACATCCTTGGCCATTAAGCAAAGATAGGTTGTGTCTTCCTCATCAGAGGATGATTCATCAGACGATTCAGCCCAGTCATGCTCTTTAGTGACAAGACTTTTGGCCTTTCGTTGGAAACTCTTCATCTTCCTTTTATTTCTCCTTCAGCTTCAGTTATTTATCATCTTTGGTTCTGAAGGAGGATGGGGTTTTTGAAGATGGCATCGATGTCTTCTTTGACATGCACTCACCCGCAAAGTGACCTTTACAGTGACAGTTGTAGTAGACTGCTGAAGCCATGTCAACAGTATCTGACTTTGGCTTTTCCTTAATGGTCAACGTGGGAGATCTAAGGAAATTACATTTCCTGGCGAACCTTCAGTTGTCTAGATTGCTCGTGATTGATCAGTATCCCATTTAAAGAGCTTAGAGAGAGGAAGGACATGTCGTTGGACATTTTGAGACACATAGAATATGTATCCCAGATTATGATAAACATTCTAGAAACTTCGTCAAAGTTTCAGAGTTGGAATATTCTCTGCCAATTGTCCTCAAATAAATTAGAAGACAATTAAACATTTGATGTACTTGAGACAACGTTTCAGTTTTTCCATAGAGAAAGCTTTCATATTGTCTCACTAAAATCTTTAAAAGTCTTTACCCCAAACAAGAAAACCTTCCAGCATTTTGGCTTGGATCCGGGATTCTGGATCATAAGCTGAGGGACAGTGATGTGGCACTCACTTCCATTGTGTCCATCACTACCCCTTCCTCTCAGGTGACAAGGACAAGGGCAACCCTCCCCCAAGTCTAGCCCAGTCACCAAAACCTTTTCTAAACGACCCTCTCAACCAACCTTTGGTTCTCCTCAGAGAGCCAAGAAAGCCAAAAAGGAGACAGCCACGTCACTAGCTGGGGCCTCTCAAAAGGCTTCAGTTTTTTAAACAAGCCTTACCCCCAAGGCATCTTCTGCTATCCTACTTTTAGTGATTTCTCCAATCACTGTCGTATCAGTGGCACCTTCACCAATCACTTCAGTGACCCAAATCACTGAAAGTGTAGATATCAGCGCCGCCATCGCTGAACACCCACG
>NW_020206071.1:2565-4345 GCF_001531365.2 Cynara cardunculus var. scolymus | reverse complement strand
GCTATTGTTATTGCAAACAACCTTGTACTTCACTCCAAGACCAAACATATAGAGATCCGATATCATTTTACAGAGATCATGTTATGAATGGTGATATTGAACTTCACTTCATTCCAACTGAGTATCAACTTGCTGACCTTTTCACCAAGCCCCTTGATGAGACAAAATTTAACATCTTTATCAGCAAATTGGGTATGTTGAACATTGAAGATTAATCTTCAGCTACTAAGCATCACTCAGTAAGTGAAATGATTCAGTACTCTATCTCTGACACTGAACTTTTGAGTAAAAATATCTAATCTCTCTCAGATATGATTACTCTTCTGTTTTCTAAACTTAAAACCTTCACTGAAGCTTTTCATCTTCAGTGACAAAAGTTTTAAAAGGTGGTCTCAGTGATTCTCTTGTCATTAACCACATCTCTAAGTATATCTTTATACTTCTCTTAAAAATCAAAACGATCACTGAATATTTTCTTTCAGTGATTAAAACGTTTTTTTAAATACAAGTATGAGTGACTCTCTTATCACTGACACTGATGTCTTAAAACCCTCACTGGATCTTTCTCTTTAGTGATAAATTGTTTTAAACGGTCTTATCAGTGTTTTATTAAACGCTGTATGACTCTTCGTTTTCATAAAAACTTTTTGTTTTTAAAAGAAAATAGTAAATGAACCGTCTTTATGACGACATTCTCTATTTACTATGCGCGATACTTTGAGATGCGCAAAAGGTTCTGTCATTACGCTATCTCATTTAATGCCATCCAATCATGGATGAGAACGTGGTTTCTTTTTCATCATGACCACTTTCCCGAACCGTCTTCTTTTTACTCTCTCATATTTCTTCTCTCTCCTCCTACCTATAAATATGAGACTTCTTCTCCACTTTCCTGTTTATGCTTTCAAAATTCTTAGATGAACCTCTGCTAAGATTTCTCCAAAGCAAGAACACTCTCAAATCTTCAAGCTCGTTTTTGACCTTTCTTCTACAAACAACTAAATTCACTATCTTCTTCTTGTTCTTCTTATTCTGTTATAAGAAACATTTAAACTTTTTTAAGAATCTTGTTCTCTTAATACATTAAACAAGAAAGGTTATTTAATCATCTCTTTCTTGATTATAATATTGTTTCTTTATACACATTCTACTTGAAAAACCCTAACTCTTCTTTAAGGATTTTTCAAAAGAAGTTTTTACTTGTTTTAAAAACTTTTTCTACATTCTTATCCCAAAAACTCTTGGTTTATTCTAACAACCTGTTTGCTCTACTTGTTATTGTTACAAACAGATGGCAGCCAAAAACTTAAACTTCTCCATCGATGAGATCTCCATCAAGGCCAACAATCACATTGCCTTGTTGGAGATACCCTCATCAAAGGCGGACTACCAAAAGGAAGCTGACTTCTTCAAGCAGTCGTCATTGGGTTACGCATTTAACCATGAGTCCATCATAGTGAAAGAACTTCTTCAGCAGTTCTGGTTCACTGCTAAAGTTGTTGAAGTCGAAGTTAGGCCCGGACGCTAAGCGGAGCACATCAACTTCACCTTCAACCGCATGGAAGTGAACTTTGGTGTCACCACTCTCCGGTCGGCTCTCCATCTTCCGAAAGGCCCCTACGACAGCAAACCAACCAYTRCYGAGATCATCAAGTTTMTCGACRCCATTGGCTATCAGTAGCCAATGAAGAAGGACTCCAACGCTCCCATGAAGTCCTTGACAAACATTGAGAAAAATAGGATGTCAACTGTCTGGCAATACCTGTTTTCTCATTTCATC
>NW_020206071.1:0-2320 GCF_001531365.2 Cynara cardunculus var. scolymus | reverse complement strand
AACCAACTCTTGGTTCTCCTCAGAGAGCCAAGAAGTCCAAAAAGGGGACAACCACGTCTCTAGCTGGAGCCTCTCAAAAGGCTTCAGTTATTGAAACTAGCCTTATCCCTGAGGCATCTTCAGCTAACCCTTCTAGCTCTTCAATGATTTCTCTCATCACTGTCGTATCAGTGGTACCTATCCCACCCGCCTTAGTGACCCAAATCACTGAAGGTGTGAATATCGGCGCCGCCACCGCTAAACACCCACGTCCCTTCTCGACCATTTTCTCTTCTCCTCCTTCTTTGGTCTTTACACAAGTCGATGATGTATCAGGCGACTGTCCTTCCTGATACTGAAATGCGCACCACTGGACCTGAGGTTGCTCCTCTCGATGCTCCTTAGAATACGGATGTCCATCATCTCGACGACATCTTTGCTCACGTCAGTGACAATCCTTTTGATATTATTGATGGCCCTTTAGGTATTCCATCTTCCTACCCGTTCTTTTCTACTAACCTTGAGCCTTTAGCTCACACTTCCTCTCTTGTAGGTCCTTCTTCGATGCATCAGCCTGATGCTCAGGGAGAGGAAGAGGACGGGGGTGAGAAAGATGATGGAGGAGATGAAGAAGTTGATGATGACTATGATATGTCATCAGATATCAAACTTCTCCTTCCAGTTGTTGATACCGTCCTCTGCAGGATCAATGAAGTCCACCAGAAGATGCCCCACCAGGGTGATCTTGATGCGAGCTTCCTTGCCATCTAGACGGACGTTCAAGAAGTTCAGAGTCATCTCTAGACTCTCCAAGAACTGTTCAAGCCAACACCGACGCCATTGCTGTTCTTCACAGCAGGGCTGACAATGCTCAGGTTGTCGCCGATCAGCACACTGGTCGTCTTCAACTGATCCTGGATGCTCCCCGTCAACCAGCTCCAGTGATCCCACTTTCTTTCTCTGCCAATGATCGCGCCCAGCTCCATGAGACGCATGAGGCTACGACAACTCTAGCTAATGCCTTGTCAAGGGTAGAGGAGGTAATGGTTCTCCAGCGTCAGCGCTTGGACGAACTCTTTGGCCAATTCTCTCAAGTATTAGCCAGAGAGGGGGAGATGAGGTCCAACGCTGGTGAATCATTCGATGCTGCTCCTGCTCCTTCTCAGGCTGTTGGTCCAGTATCAACTACAGTTGCAGCTGAAGCTGAGGCTCCTGGAGCTGAAGCGGTTGCTGCTCCTGTAATCACGACCACCAAAGCTGCTCCAGCTGAGGTTGTCGATGCCACCCCTAGGGATGATGCCCCTTCCATCACTGCTGCTGCTGCTGATGATGATGATGATGAAGATGAAGATGAAGATGATGATGATGAAGATGATGATGAACCTACCATTCCAGACCCCAGAAGTGATCTAGATGGCGACGACGACGGCGATGATGAAGATGACTTTACCATCAAGTACCAGAAGCCATCAACTGTCACCAAGGGAGTTGCTCTCAGGGATTCTGCATCCCAGAGGGAGCAAAGGCAAGGTGAATCTACTCCATCAGGGAACTAGGACCCCAAGTCGAAAGGCAAGGCGGTTGCTGAAGAAGGAAACTTGAAGGTGTTGTTCTATATCCCTCAACAAGCTTTATTTGAAGATTCAATCTCTCAGGTAGTGATTACTTCAAAATATCAACTTCATATTCCATCAACAACCTGTGGTCGACTAGAGTGGGTACTTGTTCACCCCGTCTCCTGTGCTCCTACCGACCAGCAGATGTCTCAGCTAAAGGAGTCACTCGACCAGACTAGAGTAAAAATTCCTCTTTGTACCTCTAGTGGTGGTGAGTTCGACTTCCTTTCAGAAGCTGAAAGACTCGAGGCATTGAGGGCTAAAGAAGAGCTAGAGCTTCAGAAGAAGCAGACTGAAGACAGCTTGAAGCTGGCCAAGTCACTAGCTGCGAAGGTCCTCCCCAAGAAAAAGTCCAAGAAAATGGTGAACGCTGTCTAAGCCCAAGATAAACTTCTTTCTATTGCAGAAGCTGAGCATGAGAAGAATCTGAAGCTGGTGGAAAAGGACAAGCGATGGAGTGAAGCAAAGCTGAAAAAGAGAATCAGTCCCCGCCCGATTATCAGCGTCAACATCAGCGGACGCTCAAAAAATGGTGGAACACTGGTCTCAATGTTCATCACCAGAGTACAAACATTTCTATGCTGAATCTTGACTTGCCAGATAAGGGTCCCTATACACCCAACTCTATGCATTTTAAACCTGAGTTAGGAGTTATATTCCTTGACTATGAAGGTGAATTCAGATTTCAGAGAATGTCAGAGCTATATCTATGTCCAATGGGTCAT
>NW_020206070.1:0-4337 GCF_001531365.2 Cynara cardunculus var. scolymus | reverse complement strand
AATGTATCCGAATAGTTATTATATTGACCCGACTTTTGGTTAGTAAATGCTTAATCTTAAGGATTGTAAGCTTTTATTTTGGATTTTCAAATACTTACTAAAATGTAATTAACTTTTGGTGGATTACCTAGAAATGATATCCCGTATGTATATTTTGGGTTATTAAAATATGGTATGTAACCAGGGTGTTACTGTCTAATAAATTTGTGTAGTCCACACTATTTATCTTTTTGTGCCTAAACTGAAACATTAGTAGCTTTTTCATTTCTTCACTTCACAAATTTACAAAATATTTGTTATTTTGTCATAACATTCATAGATAAGCTTTTCAAAGCTATCAATGATTGAATGGAAGTCCTTGTGAGATGAACATCAAAAAATCTCATATATGAAGTACATTCGTTTACTAAATATATCTGTTATATTCACAAGCCAATCTTTTTATAAAGATTGAAAATAGGTTTATAAGTTGAATCTGGTTTTTTTCCCTCACCTTCATAATCTAAAAAGATTATATGAGTAAATTTGAAAAGATTTGCTTAACTTTTTATGAATTGACGACATTCCTACAAGTATCATTCATTTCGAAGTATGATGTAAATGCTCCCCATTTTCATCATAAGGGGGAGTATTCGTAAAAATTAATGATGATTTTCTGAGTCAATTTCTAAAAATCGTGGAAGGTGTTAAAGTTTGAAAGGAGTTGATCTATAATTGCTGAAGATTATTGTGCTGCAAAGTTGAAGGGGGAGTGAATGTGAAGATAATTTCTTTAAAGAAGTTTATTGATTCTTAAAGGACGAGATATTACAAAAGTTGGTAAATCCTTATTAGTTTAAGGGGAGATAAAGTTTTTCTGAAGATGATCAAAGGGGGTGATTGTCTGAAAGTTGTTAAGGTGTTAAAGTTCATATCTTGAAGCTTTTAAAGTTTTCTGAAGATTGTTGTTGTTCTGGACTTGAATCCAAAGGGGGAGATTGTTGGAACAAAATGTTGTATTCAAGTTCCTGTATTTAAAATATGTTAAGTGCTTTGTAATTGTTAGTTTGTGTAGTTCCTTTTTACAGTAGTGGTATAAATAGCTTGGTGCTAGTTTTGTTAGTTAGTTGTTATCTTAATTGAGAGTTAGATTGAGATTGAGAGAGATTAGTGATCAAAAACATTTGTACTTAAACTTTTACATAATCAAGCTGGCCGACATATTCTATTCATCTTATCGTTATTGATTCTTATTAAAGAATTGAATCTGGGATCATAGTAAGAATCCCCTTTCCTTTTGAAAAAAGTTTTTAAGGGCTAAAGAATTTAGTCTATCACGCTCTTTTTCAACCATCTCATTGCCTTTCTTTTGAATGGCCTTTTTAAATTCAGAGCACTCTATTTTTAAAACGGTCTCTGTGGAGAGTTTAGTTTTTAAAATTTTCTGCTTTTCCACAGAGAGCTGCTCTTTTTCGATAGTCAGAAGCTCTCTCTCTCTTTTAAAGAAATTATTTTCTTTCTCTATCACTTTTCTCTTAATAGCTTTTGTTGGAGTTTAATAAAATCTTCTGTCAAGAGAGAAATGCTTTGCTCTAGTTTAGAATAGGCAGAGCTAGAGGTAGAACATATCTGAGAATAGGAGCCAGATCCTGACTCTTCTGCATCATTATCAACAACCATCTCGTAGAAGTGTGCTTGGTTATCCTTATCAGAAGTGAGTCAGAGACCCAATTTTCTTGTTATGCCATGAGGCTCCTCTGGGGTATATTGTACTTGTATTTATTTTTGTAATACAACTTGTCCATGGCCAGAGGACCCTTCCATTCCTTTGAGAAATGGTTCGTTCTTCCACATCTGAAGTATCTAACTCCTTTCTTTTTCTTCTCTAGCTGCCCTTCCTCTATCTTCATGACTTGAGAAGGAGGGTTCTTTGGCTCTTATGCGAATGCACGTATATCATCATCGTCAGAGCTTGATGCCCTGTCTTCTTCCTCGCTCTCTATCACCAGAGCCTTCTTTCCCCATCTTTTTTCTTCTCTTGCTCTTCTTTCTCTGGATGGCTAGACAAAGTTAGTCTCTTTAGAGTCAAAGATTAGAGCCAAAGGTCCACCCAGAGAGAGCTTGTTCTTCTGCACCTCCTTTTCTTCAGTCTGCAGGGTTCCATATATGTCATGCAACGTCCATTGCTCCAGATCTTGATTTTCTTAGAGGGACATAGAGAGATTCCCCCATTCTTCGTTCGACCTTTTCAGGAAGAGCATGTTGTTCTCTTGTTGGGTTCTAACCATGTCATACTTTTTTCACTTATTGATTAGAGTGTTGAATATGTGATAAGTCTGCTCGAGAGACTCAATGGGGAGAGCCTGAAAACTATTGTACTCATTCAGGCATTGAGCACGACGATTCTTTTTCATTTTTATCCTACACTTACATTGGTTTGCGAGTTGATCCCATAGATCCTTTGTAGAATCACAGGCATCAAAAGACTGGAAGATTTAATTAGGGAGGGCCATGATCAAAAGCCTTTTGGCCTTTTGAACAATTTCCACCATGCGTTTATCCTCATCGTCCCAGTCCCTTCTATCTTTGGGAGCACACACTGTAGGGACTTCAACAGTGTCACCTGAGCTAGGAACCCTTGGAATAATCTTCATGGGCACATAAGATCCATGTTTGATGGATTCATATAGATCAAGTTCGAGACCTTCATAAAAATTTATCATCCTATCTTCCATTGGGGATATTCATCCCTAACTAGAGTAGGAAGTTTTGTAAGGGATCCAGTGTTGTACATGAAATTCCACGTTTGTTTGACATTTTTTAGAAGGGTAAATAAACAAGAAGTTTTGAAAATGTATAAGGAAAAACTGAACTTGACGCAAGCGAACTTGGAGAAAAAGATTTCAAAAACGATTATCTTTTAAGAAAAGAACGAGATTTGAGATCTGGAATGAAAACTACTTTCACGAAAAATAACCAACTAACAAAAGAAGATATCCTTTTGGATTAGATCGACTAATCAATAGACTGATTAGCAGGCTCTGGTACCAATTGTTGGAACCCAGCATCCTCTACTGTATCAATAATCACAGCTTAGATCAATATATAAATAGAAGCTATAACTATGATATTGAAAAGGTTAGCAGATTTGAACAAAAACACAAATAAGAATAAAGAGTTGAACAAATCAGATGTTTTGATTAATTGAAGAATGTTACAAATGAACTCTCAACAACTATCTAATTCTCATAAATATTCTCTCTAGTAGAAGCATATATAAAATATATTGCAATTCGGATAATTTGTTTCCAAGAAGGAGACCTCCTTTTATATGCCATTTACAAACAGAATCTACTATAATATAGTCTTCAACCTATGACTTGGTATCCAAAATTGTCAGCCTTCATGTTCCTTGAAATGTGGAACCGTTTCTACACACGTGTCATATTCTAGTTCAAACACTTGGAGATGCGCTGGAAGCTTTGTGCGTAAGTCAAGAGCGGAGGAGAACCAGTGGCTCTGCATGTATAGTGTAGAGGCTCTGTGTCTGGAGGGGTCGCTCTGTATCAAGTACTTAAGCTTTTTGATGCTTAAGAGTTGATCTTCATTTGCTTTTGCACAAGCTCTGCATGCGAGGTAATCCTCTGTATCTGAGTAGCTCTATCTCTTGGTGACCTCTGCATTCGAGATCTTGTTTCAGGCAGTTTTCTAGACTAGGTCCTCTTGATTAGAGTAAGAGGGTTCTTACTTAAACTTTTATGAAAAGGGTATCTAACATTATTGGAGATGGCATTTATGTTAGAAAGAGAGTACAAGGAACTAAAAGAGAAAGTTTCCAATTTGGAGAAAATACTAAAAAAGGAACAAGAAAAGTATGTAGAGGTTTTTTATGAGAATCATTCAAATTTAGTTTTGGCTAAAGAGATGAAACAAGATTTGAATAATGTTGATACTCTTTCTCATTAATTTGATGATAATCCCTTTTACCTATCGAAGTATGTTGATCCCAGATCTCTCAATAACACTAATAATCTAGTTATGAATAACCAAATTATAGTGATTTTACGAAGAAAGTTATGAAGACTCAAAAATAAAATAAGAACATTCAAGAACAGTTTTGAGCTGCAAAGGTTTTACTTTATAAATAATAAAACGTAAAACAAAGAGTAAAAGTCTTTTTCTCTCTCACATGCGCTCTTTTTTACAATAGACCTAATCATCTATTTATACTAGTTCGCTAATACTAAGATAACTATATATTGCTACTTTCTAGCAAATAGTCTAGCTAACAGATAAAGTTTATCTTTTACATGGATAAGCATTATTAACAAGATAAACTATAATTCCAACTGTTGATT
>NW_020206069.1:1114-3685 GCF_001531365.2 Cynara cardunculus var. scolymus | reverse complement strand
TTTTTAATGTCAGACGACTGACATATTCATCTACCTCTCCTTGAAGAAAAATAGTATCTCCGTCCTTTTCAGCTGTAAGTRTACCCCAAAACTGTTGTAGGTACACCATAGGARCTGGTGTATTGGCAGATAAGGCATAAGAAATTGGGTGGCCTTTCAAGATTTCTGGTATGATTGGGTATTCAGCTGGCATATCRAAAGAGAAGTTATGGTTATTCAGTTTTATTTCAAGGTATTGGATCTGAGGGTATAGTGTTTCAGAGGTAATGGGTTGGTTAGGTAAATGAATTGGTATATTGTGAGATCTGACAGAAGGAACATGAGATTCCTCGTCAGACTGATGTCTAGGATCCGCCATTTACCTGTAAAATGCTAAAATATTAGTACCCATTTTATTCCAGTAAAATTGAATAAAAAAAATTTCACACACACAAAAAAAAATTAAAAAAAAATGAAATTAAAAAAAATTATCCTAAAAACATTTAAACTAAAAAATGAAAGCAAAACACTTAGAAGAAAAAAAAATTCAAACAGATTGTCCGGATTAGAAGTCCGGACAACACACAAACTACTTGGACAACAAAAAAATAAAAAATTTGTGTCCGGATTAGAAGTCCGGACAACAAGACAAATCCACACAAAAAGTCTAAGTCTTCAACCGGTTTAAAGGTTGATCGGATTAAAGTCCGATCAGCTTGTCCGGTGAGATATCCGTTCAAAACACGACACAAATATAACCAAAAATACGCAAAATAAATAAAAAATTACTCAAAATACATGATACGCACTCAATCGTAATCTAAAAATATACAAAAATACACCAAGAAACGATATCAAATCTGAGTTATTATGAGTTATATGTTCGATTATGAAGAAATGTTCATATTAAGTCATATCAGTCCAAAATATCAAAAATAATCGAAACAATCAACGAATAATGAATAGAAATCAAATGATCAAAACCTTGAATAGAAATGATTAACAATAGACGAGATTAACAGAGAGTAATCAATGAACCAGATTTGAGTGGAGAGATTGAGCGGAGACGATAATGAACAGTGGAAAAATGTAAAAAGTATAAATGAAAAATGAGACGATTATTTATAGTCAAAGGTCAAAAACCGTTCGTATGCTAAACCGCTCAAAGCTTATCCGGATTAGAATAAGTCGGTCAAGAGGTGTCCGGCTTATGGAATGAATAAAATCTAAGTGTTAATCTGGACACTAAACCGCTCAAGGCATGTACGGTTTATATGAACATCGGTCAAGACATGTCTGATTTAAGAATAAACCGCTCAAACGTTAATCGGATTAAAGATAAACCGCTCAACAAAGGAAATTAAACCGCTCAAGAATTAAGCGATTTAAAGACTTAGAAATATTGAAAACACTCAAATGAATTCAAACGATTTAATATCCGCACAATCCCTTGCAAAACTATATCTAATCTTGTCCGGATAAGAGTTTATCATATAGCCTTTTGTCCGGATATCTAAATCGGACAATAAACCGCTCAAGTGTTGTCCGGTTTAACAATAAATCGGACAAGCTTTGTCCGGATTTAGACTAAACCGCCCAAATACTTATATTTCAAAACTCAATTATCTTTCAAAAATTTGACAATACTTAAAATACATGTGAGAAAAATATAACATGTTAGTTCAATACAGATAAAATTCACTCCCCGTGAAAATATGATCAGATAAAAAAAATACATACTCCTCCTCCAATATAGATTTCCACAATCAAGAAATTTAAAATCAGATAAGAAATTGAAACACTTATTTGTATTAAAAAAAATACAAATATTTGACTAATTGAATTTTAATTAAATACAATTCAATAAATTGAAATGTTTTTAATAAAAATTCAAATTTTCAAATTCAACATRCCTAACTTAGATACAAGAAAGCTAAAGCSTTTTTCATCTAAAGCTTTCGTGAACAAGTCAGCTAATTGAAATTTTGTATTTACAAAATATAGTTCAATTGTTCCTTTTTCTACATGATCTCTAATAAAATGATACCAGATATCTATATGTTTGGTTTTAGTATGGTGAACAGGATTACAAGAAATAGCAATAGCACTTTTAGAATCACAGTAAATTGGGATTTTATAAAAATAGAACCCGTAGTCCTTGAGCTGTGTCTGCATCCATAACACTTGAGAACAGCAGCTTCCAACAGCTACATATTCTGCTTTAGCAGTTGAAATGGAAACGCAGTTCTGCTTTTTTGATGCCCAACAGACTAGCTTGTCTCCCAAAAACTGTAGATGTCATGTTGTACTTTTCCTGTCTAACATACAATCTGCATAATCTGAATCTGAATATGCTGTCAGTTCAAAACCAGTACCCTTGGGATACCAGAGTCCAAGATTAGCAGTCCCTTTGAGATAAGGAAAAATGCGCTTAACATCACTTGGATGGGACTCCTTTGGATTAGACTGATATCTGGCACAAAGATGTGTTGAAAACATTATATCAGGTCTACAAGATGTCAAATACATCAAAGAACCTATCATRCCTCTATATGTTTTCTGATCAACAGCTATTCCCGAAGGATCAGCATG
>NW_020206069.1:0-912 GCF_001531365.2 Cynara cardunculus var. scolymus | reverse complement strand
TCGGGTCCACTTCATGCTATGAGGTAAGGGGGTATAAGAACTTTGATCTGAATTTTGATCAACGTAAGAACTTGGGGAGTTTATATGAGTAGGTTCAGGTGAAGGTTCAATATTAGAATTRACADBADGTTGAATATCTGATTGAGGTAAATTAGTAGCATCTTGTTCAGCCAACACCTCTTGCACTTCAGAAGTTCCACCCTCTTCACACTGAACTGGATTGATTGGATTCTCCATCTCTATCTCTTCATCAACTTCTTCTTCTGTTTCAGTTGCAGGCACATCAGGAGATGGTCCTGATAACTGTTGTTCAGTTGAATTGTCCCTGATCAAAATAATAGACTGATTAGGCTTATTATCAAAATATTTTTCATAAAAATGTTCAAACAAAAAGTCTAAATCGGTTTTATTAGAATTAGAAGACTCAGAAAGATCAAACTCAGATTTATCAGCTTTCCGCGAAGTATTAATTATAAGTCTGGGTCCTGAACCGAATTGTTCAGAAGCCACATCAAAGGATACGTTTACGCTCTCATTGATGATTTTGGTCCGATTATTGTAGACCCTGTATGCGGCTGATGTCTTTGAATATCCAACAAAAACTGCTTCATCAGCTTTAGCAGCGAACTTCCCTCTGTCCTCTTTATCATTCAGTATAAAGCATCTACATCCAAAAACTCGAAAGAAATTGATGTTAGGTATTCTCTTATTTATTATTTCATACGGTGTTTTACCAAACCTTTTGTTTACCAGAGAGCGATTTTGGGTAAAACAAGCAGTCGCTATTGCTTCAGCCCACAAGAATAATGGAAGACTGGAACATGTGAGTAATGTCCGTGCCGCTTCCACTAGCGTTCTGTTCTTTCGTTAAACAACACCATTCTGTTGTGGTGTTCGGGCTGCCGAGAAAGT
>NW_020206068.1:3231-5363 GCF_001531365.2 Cynara cardunculus var. scolymus | reverse complement strand
AATTGCGAGGCTTTCTGGGTCTTACGGGATACTATAGAAAGTTCGTACAAGGTTACGGAAAAATCGCGCGACCGTTAACCGACCTGTTGAAAAAAGACGGTTTAAGTGGACAGACGAGGCCACCCAAGCCTTTCAGACCTTGCAGGAGGTAATGACCAAGGTACCTGTCTTGGCTCTACCCAACTTTGCTAAAAGCTTTACGATCGAAACGGATGCGTCAGGGCACGGGGTCGGAGCCGTCCTGATGATGCAGGAGGGCTGACCGATTGCCTACTTTAGTCAAGTTTTGGGTCCGCGGGCACAAGCAAAATCTGTTTACGAACGGGAGTTAATGGCAATAGTGTTGGCGGTCCAAAAGTGGCGTCCGTACCTATTAGGGCGAAAATTTATTGTCCTCACTGATCAGAAGAGTTTGAAATACTTACTTGAACAGCGAACCGTGCCAGGAGAGCACCAAAAGTGGATATCAAAACTATCCGGCTACGAGTTTGAGATACTTTACAGACCCGGAAGGGAGAATGGGGCTGCCGATGCTTTGTCTCGAAGAGGAGCCAGCGTCAGTTTGCATATGCTCTCGGTGTYYACCGTGGCAYTACACGAACAAATGARGCAAGCATTGAGCCAAGACCCGGAAATAACTGCGTTACGGACCCAAATCGAGACCGGCATCGAGAGTTCCTAGGGATATGTCGCCAAAGAAGGGTTGGTCTACTATCTAGACCGTTTGGTATTACCTCGAGCATCCGAATGGATACTGCAGATTTTTGGTGAGGCCCACGGAGGAGCTACAGGGGGGCATGAAGGCACGCAGAAGACTTACCAAAGGATGGCTAGGGATTTTTTCTGGATCGGCATGCGACGGGACATAGCTAAAATGGTTGCCGAATGCAACGTTTGCCAGCGAAACAAGTACTCCAATTTATCTCCAGCCGGCCTGCTACAACCTTTGAATTTACCATCACAGATTTGGGAGGATTTAACGATGAACTTTATCGACGGGCTACCAAAGTCGTCCGGGTATAGCGTGATACTCGTGGTGGTCGACAGGCTGAGTAAATCCGCTTACTTTGTTCCCCTCAAACATCCGTATACAGCARCATCGGTGGCCTTRGTTTTCGTGAGGGAGATYGTTCGGTTACACGRCATYCCGAAATCCATAATTTCGGATCGAGATAAGGTGTTCGTAAGTAACTTTTGGCGCGAGTTATTCAAGTATCAGGGGACGGTTCTCAAGCGCAGCACCGCTTATCACCCCCAGACGGATGGTCAGACTGAGGTTGTCAACAGAAGCTTAGAGACCTATTTACAGTGTTTCACGTCAAATCGACCCAAGGAGTGGGTAAAATGGCTGCCTTGGGCTGAATATTGGTATAACACCTTGCACCATTCGACTATCGGAATGACGCCCTTTAAAGTATTGTACGGAAGGGAACCGCCCCGCATAGTGAGTTACGATCGGGGAACCGCTCTTACGTTCGAGGTGGATCGTTTTCTGTCCGAACGTGATCAAGTGATAAGGGAGTTGCGAATTCAGTTCTTGAGGGCGCAGCAACTCATGAAAAAACAAGCTGACGGGAAAAGGAGAGACATTAACTTCGATATAGGTGATATGGTCTTCTTAAAACTACGACCTTACCGATAGGTTACGGCAGCCAGAAGGGCTAACCAAAAGTTGGCACCACGTTTTTACGGACCATTTGAGATACTCGCAAAGATTGGGCAAGTGGCGTATCGCTTAAAGTTGCCGCCAAATTCAGCAATCCACCCAGTTTTTCATGTCTCTCAGTTAAAGCTGGCTGTGGGCGATCAACAGGTCGAATCAACGCTCCCTAGCGAGTTGGAGGAAAATTGGGTTGTGTGGCCGGAGAAGGTGTTGGGAGTCCGTTCAGTTGGAGGTCAGCGAGAGGTCCTAATTGCTTGGAAGGGGCTGCCGATGGACGAAGCAACTTGGGAAGGGGTTGAGCAGATTCGGCAGCAGTTTCCTGGATTTCACCTTGAGGACAAGGTGAGTCTTCGGGGCGGGAGTAATGATGCGAATCAAGGGCGTTGGGGACGAGTGTATAGGCGTAAGACTGGAAACAGGAAGTCCAGGGGGTTTGAGGTTCTTTTTCAATAGTTGGTATCTATTTTTG
>NW_020206068.1:0-181 GCF_001531365.2 Cynara cardunculus var. scolymus | reverse complement strand
TCAAGGGCGTTGGGGACGAGTGTATAGGCGTAAGACTGGAAACAGGAAGTCCAGGGGGTTTGAGGTTCTTTTTCAATAGTTGGTATCTATTTTTGGTCATTTGCTTTAATTTTGGCAAAAAACGTTTTCTTTGGGTGGGGATTAGCATAAATATAGCCGATTACCCTTAGGGTGGGGTAGC
>NW_020206067.1:0-4343 GCF_001531365.2 Cynara cardunculus var. scolymus | reverse complement strand
TGCGTGTTCTTTTGACAGAGGACTATTTTCCAGAACCTCTGTGAGACACATTAGAGGTTCTGCCACTCTAAACTTGCTTGATCATACGGCTTCTGTCGCTAGTCCTCTGTTGTCTTCTGTGGAGTTAACCTTCTGTCAAGACTTGCAATATACTTTTTCTATACTTTTAAAAGATAGGAATAATGGAGCTAACAATGTCAAATGACATGTCCATTCTTTCTCTTTCTACTTTATACGGGATTCTTCTTAACCATGGGTAATCTCATCAACTGAAAATGAATCTTGTAAAAGAGTCCAGGAAAATGAAAAGCTCTCCTTTGGCTTTGATCTCTGAAGCTTCTTCAGTTGAAACTTCTACCCCTTTTGTTTCTTCCATTCCTCCCGTTGTGATTACAGAGATAGACTCTTCTATCTCTGAGGACATTCCAAAATCTGATTTAACAGATTTTGATGAGTCCTTGGTACTCCTGACTAAGTCATTTAAGAGGTTCGCCAATAAGAGCAACTTCCGCAGATCTCCTCAGCTGTCCCTCAGGGAAAAGCCAAAGTCTAAAAGAATAGACAAGTCTTCAGCTATCTGCTACAACTGTCACCGGCCCGAACACTTTGAAGGTGATTGTAGATCAAAGAAGACTGCGATGCCATCTTCTAAAGCTCCTTCCTTCTTTAGGACCAAAGATGATAAATACTCAAAATTGAAGGAGAAGTACAAGAAGATGAAGAATAACCAGCGAAAGGCTAAAGGCCTTATTGCTGAAGAGTATGACTGGGCTGAGTCATCCGATGAATCATCCTCAGATGAAGAGGATAAAGCCTATGTCTGTTTGATGGCCATAGATGCAGATGAAGGATCTTCAGAAGCATCTACTTCTTCTGAGCCATCTTCTTCTTCTACTCAGGTATGTTTCCTGAATGAACCATCTTCTTCTTCTAGTCTTTCTGCACTAGATACGCCGACGGTTGACCWTTACAATGCCCTCAATGGCAAATCGAAAGAAGAAATGCTTAATGTTGATCTTCATGAGCAATTGAAGATTTGTCATTCTAAGATCAAAGAACTGACCTCTATCGAGAAAAATCTTAAAGATCAGGTTATTGTAAATCAAGCCATCACTGTTGAACGTGAGAAGGCTATCGCTGAGCGTGAGCGAGCAATCGCTGAACTAAAGGCTGAGAAAGCTACCATTGAAGGGTGAGGCAAAGCTTCCATCAAGGCCTCTGAGATCATTAACGCTCATATTCCTGCCAAGATAACGACTGGTCTAGGATTCTCCTATGATCAGGAAGAATGTGTTAAAGACAGGTCAATGCTCAAGTTTGGTACCTTCATCTCTTCTGTTCCCAACACTTCTTCCTCTCAGTCCTCTTCTTTTACTGAGAGTCATCTTGAAGGAACTCTTTCGAGTTCTGGATGCAAAGACAAAGATAAATCCATTGTCACGGCATCTCCTCCCAAGAAGTCTAACAAGTCTAATAGATCTAGGTCTATTTCTTCCGCTTCAGGGACTAGGAAATCTGAATCCAATAAGAAATCCAAGTCACAGCTCAAGGTGAACTTTTCACCTAACAAATCCAATTCCTCAAATGTTCCTCCTAGAACCAATGAGAAGGGAATTCTTGGAGCTGGTCCCGCTTCTAGTCTGATATTTCCTTGTCCTAAAGCTACTCTTAGCTTTAGGAAGTGTAAATACTATGGTGAGAAAACACATATTGCCAGCAAGTGTTCTTCTGCCGCCAAAAGCTGGTTCGCCAGCTAAGGGCAAGAAAGTAGCCAAGGATGAGAAATCAACCAAGGTGAAATCATCCACAAAGGCTGCACTAGCAACCAAGGTGAAGAAAACCACTGAAGCCTCTTCTTCAGGCTCAGTGAAGACAACTCCTGCTGAAACGTTTTCTGCATCAGACGTTGTAGTTCCTACCACTGAAACCTCTCTATCAGGTTCAGTGAAGACTTCCACTGAAACTACCTTAGTAGTGTCAGAAGGTTGTTCCTCTTTCCACTTAAACCTCTTCAGATTCGGTGATGCCATCTACTGATGCTGGCTCTTCAGCATCAGATGATGAAGCCTCTAACAAAGCTGGACCCCAATAGMTGGGTACCAATAGCATTCTTATTTTGTTTTCTTGTACAGGATGTCAAAGGCATATGGTATCTTGATAGCGGATGTTCAAGACATATGACTGGAGATATATCTCTTCTATCTCACTTCAAGGAAGAAAGAGGACCTTCCGTAACCTTCAGTGAAAATGGAAAAGGATATACAAAAGGTTTTGGTATATTACCCAATGGTGCAACAACTTTCAAACACGTTGCATATGTTGAAGGACTAAAGCACAATATTCTTAGCATCAGTCAACTGTGTGATAAAGATTATACAGTTAAATTCTCAAAGAATTCATGTCATGTTTTGACAAAGATGATAAGGTTGCTCAAACCGGTTCTCGTCTAGAGAATGTATACATCATCAATACGAATTCTTCTCTCACCGAGAATAGCTCCTTCTTCTCCAAAGCCTCATCAGATATTAACTGGTTATGGCACAAACGGCTATCTCATCTCAACTTCAAGACACTTAGTGAGTTGTCAACAAATGATCTTGTCACTGGTCTTCCTCAACACTCGTTTGCAAAGGAATCTCTTTGCTCCGCATGTGAAAAAGGAAAACACACAAGAGCTAGCTTCAAGTCGAAGCAAATCTCGTCAGTGACTGCGCCTCTTCAGCTATTGCATATGGATCTCTTTGGTCCAGTCAACGTGCAATCCTTAGCTGGAAAGAAGTTCACACTTGTCATTGCTGATGAGTATGCTAGGTACACCTGGGTATTCTTTCTCAGATCCAAGGATGAAGCACCTGAAGAAATCATTTTATTCATCAAAAAGATAGAAGTATCAAAAAATGTTAAAGTACGATTGATCATAAGTGACCATGGCACTGAATTCAAAAACAGTACTATGGATAACTTCTTTGAGGACAAGGGAATCTCTCACAACTTTTCTTCAGTGAGAACTCCTCAACAGAATGGGGTCGATGAAAGACGAAATCGAACAATCATTGAGGCTGCTCGATCAATGCTTAGCGAATCCCATCTCCCTACTCAAATCTGGGCTGAAGCTGTCAACACCGTTTGTTTCACTCAAAACCGATCGTTGATCGTGAAAAGATTCAAGAAGACAGTCTATGAACTCTTCCATGGACGAAAGCCTTCCATAAGGTTTCTTCATAAATTTGGTTGTACTTGTTACATTCTCAACAACCGCGACCAACTTGGAAAGTTCAATCCCAAAGCTGATAAAGGAATCTTTCTTGGATATTCTTCTGTATCCAAAGCCTTCAGAGTATTCAACAAACGAAGACAGACAATAGAGGAATCTATTCATGTCACCTTTGACGAATCTCAGTCAGCTAATTCAAAACCCATCTTAAATGATGAGGATGAATTAGAAAATTGGATGTTCTCTCACTATGGACAACCTGAAGCTTCTTACAGTGCTCCTCTTAACACTGAATCTCCCAAAGCTGAAGATGATCCACTCATTCCAGTTACAGTTAGTCACTCCACCACATCTTATTCAGAGATCGCTGCAGTGCTCATTAGCTGTATTCCTCCTTCTACTTCAAACACTGATCCATCAGTGAATGAAATGCCTTCAGTGTCTGAACTTGTTTCAGTCACTGAATCTGAGGCTCCTTTGGCAATAGTTCCTATCGCTGAAGATACTGTTGTTGAAGCCTCATCTTCCATACCTGAACTTGCCTATTCAGATGAATCCCCTTTACCGGCTCAACGATGGACTAAAAGCCATCTAATTCATCAAATTCTTGGTGATCCAGATGCAGGTATCAAGACACGTTGTGGTCTAGGTAATATATGTCTCTTCATCAACTTTTTTTCTTTAGTTGAACCCAAGAAAATCATTGATGCTATCTCTGACCCTAGTTGGGTTCTTGCAATGCTAGAAGAGCTCATTGAGTTTGATAGGAACAAAGTCTGGTACCTTGTCCCACGTCCATCTGATAAATCARTGATAGGCACCAAATGGGTCTATCGCAACAAGTTGGATGAAAATGGTGTGGTAACCCGCAACAAGGCTCAACTTGTTGTTCAGTGTTATAGACAAGAAGAATGAATCGACTATGACGAAACTTTCGCACAGTGGCCTGACTCAAAGCAATTCGACTCTTTCTAGCCTTTGCTGCCCATAGAGACTTCAAGGTCTTTCATATGGATGTAAAGAGCGCTTTCCTTAATGGAAAACTTCAAGAGGAAGTTTATGTTGAACAACCTCCAGGGTTTCTTCACCCTAAGTATCCAAACCATGTCTATAGGTTGGATAAAGCTCT
>NW_020206066.1:0-4344 GCF_001531365.2 Cynara cardunculus var. scolymus | reverse complement strand
CATATATATATATATATATATATTTATATATATATATATATATATGGGTTTAATCAAATGAGCATCCTAAAATCTCTGAGATCCAATATGAATCACTCATTTGAGATAACTAGAAGGATACTTGTCGAGATGCATCTCAATTTTTATGTTTCGTTTTATTATTTGTATGTGTCGATGTTATAATACTATTTATATGGTTTTAAAAACGATAATGTTTAAATTTTTTAATATAATATAAATTTGAAAACATTATAGAGATTTGAAAAAATATATATTAATATTAGTATCAAATTAACTATTTAAAAGTTTTAGTTTTCTTGAGTAATTTCATTAATTCAATGTTATTATTATAATTTAATTTAGGGTTAATAATGAAGTAAATTATTTTTGGTTTAATAATATAATTTTTTATAAAGATAATAATTAAATATTTTGGTAGAAATTAATTACACCACTAAAAAAATGGATATCACCGACGGAATTTTTTGGCGGCAATTCCGTCGGAAAAATCAGTGACAGGTTTCCGACGGATCCCAAAAAAGTTAAGAAAAGTCAAATTTTGTAGAATTCCGCCACAAATCTGTCACTAAATTTAAAAAATATATATATTTCTATAACTTTTCCGACGGATTTTCGACGGACTTGTGACGAATTTTTTACTTTTTAAATCCCGTCACAAAATTAGTCTAATTTTTTTAAATAAATTAATTAGTGTCAATTAATATAAGCTTCCAACGGATTTTAATAATTTTTATATTTAATTAAAATCCGTTACATATTCGTCGGAAGCTTTTAGAATTTCTTTTTTTAATCTTATTCTTTTTTTTAGAAGTTATTATTAAAATAAAATAAAAATATTTTTCTTAAACATTTTCCAACGGATTGTAATTCTTTTTTATGTTTTTTATTTAAAAAATTAAAATCCATCGCAAATCCGTCGGACATGTTTAAGAATTTTTTTTTATTTTTTCCTTCAAAAAAATATATATTTTAAATAAAATAGAGAAAGAAATATAAAATTTCTGACCGCTTTCCGACGGATTATAATTTTTTAATAAAAAAGTATATTCCGTTGGAAATCTGTCTGAAGTTATAAAAAATAGATTTTTGTAAGAAAAAATAAAAATCATTTTCTTAAATAAGTTCCAACGGAATATAATTTAAAAAAAAATTATTATACATCGGAGATTTTAAACTACTTTATTTAAAATATATTTTTTGAAGGAAAAAAATAAAAATAAAAAACTTTTATGTTAAATATTACTGACGGAGTTTAATTTTTTTTAATAAAGAAATTATATTCCGTCGGAATTTATTTAGAAAATGTCTTTTATTTTTTCTTACAAAAAAAATATATTTTAGTGGACTTTTACGRGTATTATGGGTTTTAATGGATCTTGGTGGAGTTTAATAGACCTTAGTGGACTTTATTCAATTCAAATAGGTTTGAATGGAGCTATTAAGTCTTATTCGGTTCAATTCGGCATTAACGGGTACTAGAGATGGCCAAAAACCGGTCCCGGGCCGGTCCCAATCGGTCCTCATCTTTCTCATAACCGGTCCCGACGTAACCGGTCCCGATCCCAACCGAAAATGATAGGACCAGTCAAGATACTTCATAACCGGTTAAGGGCCGTCGGTCTCGGTCCCAATCCCAACCGGTCCTTGCATTAAAAAAATAAGATTTTTTTTTTATTTTTTAATGATATATATTTTTAATACATTATAAAATTTACAATTGGTTCACTCAAATACACTTTAAAAATGCGTTTTAATATAATTAAAATTACGTTTTCTTATAAAAATACATTATAAAATTATTTAAAAATACATTTATTTATAAAATTATTTGAATTTTCAGGTCGGGCCATAGTCGGTCCCATAATCGGTCCCGGTCCCGGTCCCGATCGGCCCCGGTCCCACGAAACTACCAAAAACCTCAACCGGTCCCGGTTTTCGGTCCCATAACCGGTCCTTACTGGTCCCGGTCCCGGTCCTCCGGCGGTCCCGGGCCAGGCCGGGTCGGGCCGATTTGGCCATCTCTAACGGGTACTATTGGGTCTTATTTGGTTCTATTGGGCTTTAATAGATCTATTAGGTCTTATTTGGTTAAATTGGGTTTTAACGGGTGCTATTGGGCTTTGTTCGGTTCAATTGAGCTTTAACGGTTATTATTGGGCTTTACTCGGTTCAACTGGGCTTTAAAGGGTATTATTAGACTTTAATGGATCTTAATGGACTTTAATAGATCTATTAGGCTTTAATGGGTACTATTTGGTCTTTAATAAATTTTAGTGGACTTTAATGGATCTATTGGGCTTTAATGGATCATAATGGACTTTAATGGATCTATTAGGCTTTATTCGGTTCAATTGGGCTTTTACATGTATTATTGGGTTTTATTGGATCTTAGAGGAATTTAATGTATCTTAGTGAACTTTATTTGGTTCAAGTAGTCTTTAATGGTTCTATTAGGTCTTATTCGGTTCAATTAGGCATTAACGTGTAATATTGCGCTTTATTTGGTTTAATTGGGTTTTAATGAATCTATTAGGCCTTAATCGATTCAATTGGGCTTTAACGATACTATTGGGCTTTATTCAGTTCAAATGCGCTTTAACGGGTACTATTGGGCTTAATTCGGTTCAGTTAAGCTTTAACATGTATTATTGGGTTTTGTTCGGTTCAATTGGGCTTTAATGGGTACTACTACGCTTTAATGGATCTTAGTGAACTTTAATGGATCTATTGGACTTTAACGGGTACTATTTGGTCTTTAATGGATCTTAGTGGACTTTAACGGGTACTATTCGGCCTTTAATGGATCTTGGTGGAACTTTAATGGATCTATATGGCGCCCGAGTTAACCCAAAACATAATATTGTGGATGTCAAACATAGATCAAGATTTCGTTCAGACGACCGATTTATCCTAGTATCACAAGCTGAATAAGTCTATTATGTAGCAAATCTATCGAACTCATTAAAGGATTGGTGGTCCTGGTGAAGACAAAGCCAAAAGGAGTCTATGACTTAGTGTCATGTGTAACTGAAGTACCTTCCGACGAAAATGTGGATGAGAAACAATTTTTTCAAGAAAATGATAGAATAACATCTATAGGTACAAATGAAGACGTGTATGAACCCATCTGTCTTGTCACGGAGGAAGAATAGATTGAAGTTACCAATAATGGTCGTGACAACTGCATGTTGACGAGAGTAGTGACGAAGGAGAAGAGTTTGAAGACTCGGATACTGACATAGACAACAAAGAACCTGACTTATCTGATCAGTCCTCAGATGATTAAATACTAGGTTGATTTTAGTCTTAATAAACTTTCTTTGCATGTTTACTCCTCTATATGTTATATTTGTGAATTTATCTTTTAAATATATATATATTTTTAATAACCCCTTTTTTCTAGACTTGTTACAGTATGCCACATATTTGGCGTGGAGGAGGTAGGGGATAGGTACTCCGTCCCCATATACTGCTACACCTAGCCGACCTACTACTAGCCAACTTACACCTACTCCAGGATCTAGTAGTGCTTCTGTACAAGCAGATGACTTTGAGTCTGCAAATRTCCGYGACATCAATGCTCCRGAACATCTTCCAGCTGAGAGAATGAGGATTGGTGTTACATCCAACGATTAAGTGTTATATTAACTAATTGATCAAAATTAATTATTTTTGGGTATCGATACTAATTCAACTCATTACATAGGTTTAACAACACCCATGTGACCCGTCATTTGACTCAGAATAATCAATCAATAATTGAGGGGCCATGGTGCACGTGGTCGGAAATCCCTAAGGAGGTGAAGACACGAATGTGGGAGCGTTTCCAGGTTTGTAGTATTCTTTTAACTTGTTATATTTTTGCTAGTTATATTTTGAACTTAACAAGCAACTAATGTTTTAGGTATAGAGGTTACTATTGTTTGGGATCCAACAGTGGATGCCAAGATGCTGCAAATATGGGAGACCCGGGGTGCCAAAAACTACAATGATGGTATGAATTATGCTAGGAGAAGGGCAGGTGAAAAGGCCAGAAGTCAATCGATGCCCTATAATGAAACGACCCTAATAAGGATATGAATATGCTGAAGGGCTTCCACCCCAAGTGGCTCGATCCTCGTATCTGGTGCGAGATGATTGATCGCTGGAACACGCCCCATTGGAAGGGTGTAGTTTCCAAGACGGTGCAAGATAACCAAATGACCATGGTGGAAAGTGATATAGCCAAACACACTGGCAGATCGATCACGTTCGACATGCATGGTGCTCACCTGGTAGGTCTGTTGGTCCCAAAGGGTCTACAAGAATACTAAACAGTTTGTA
>NW_020206065.1:0-4351 GCF_001531365.2 Cynara cardunculus var. scolymus | reverse complement strand
CTTTAGCTGCTTATGTATTTCAATTTAGTCCTTCCTTATTGTTCGTATTTTCTGTTATTCCTTTGTGTATTTAAAAGGCCTTCGTGCTCATCAATTTAATCATTCAATCTTGAGAGCAATTACCAGTGTTTAGCATATTAAACTGGTATCAGAGCGAATCACTTATCAAGAGAGAGAGAGAGAGAAACATCAAAAATGAATGACGATAAGACCAAAGTGCCTGTCTTTGATGGCCACTATGAGCATTGGAGTGAGTTAATGGAGAATTTGCTGCGTGCAAAACAGATGTGGAACCTGATTGATCCAGGAATTAGAGAACCGGCGGTCGGAATTGCTCAAAGTGAAGCTGAGAAGAAGAAGTTGGAGGAATTGCGGGTGAAAGATTTACAAGTGAAGCATTACTTGTACCAAGCAATTGATCGAATTACGTTTGAGMAAATCCTGGATAGAAAGACATCCAAATCGGTGTGGGACTCCATGAAGCAACGTTTTGCTGGTAATGCRAGGGTGAAGAGATCGATGTTGCAAAAGCTTCGACGTGATTTCGAAGTCCTGGAGATGAAGAACGACGAAACCATTCTCGATTATTTTGGAAGAGTCCTGACGGTGTCGAATCAGATCAGAAGCAATGGAGAGATGATAGCTGACGTCAAGATAGTCGAAAAAATCCTCAGAACCCTAACAGACAAATACATATATGTAGTTGTCTCAATTGAGGAATCAAGGGATGTTGAGCAGATGACCATTGAAGAATTACAGAGCACTTTGGTGGTTCACGAGCAGAAGTCCAAAAGGAGTGAGAGAGAAGATGATCAAGCACTGAAAATTGAAGCAAATTCTTTCAGTCCAAATGGACGTGGTAGAGGAAGAGGACGTGGTGGAAATAGAGGAAGAGGTCGAGGTAGAGGGCGATTATCATTCAATAAGGAAACGATTGAATGTTATAAATGTCATAAATTGGGGCATTACTCCTACGAATGTCCTGAGTCCAAAGAAGCCAACTACGCCGGGTTTGATGAGAATGAAGAGGTGATGCTTATGGCTGAAATAAATGAGTCTGTGTTCATGGCTGATGCAAGTGGAGAAAACACAGGCATGCTTTGGTTCTTGGATTCAGGTTGCTCCAACCATATGTGTGGAAACAAGAACAGGTTTGTCGAATTTAACTCTGAATTCTCAAACATTGTGAAACTGGGAAACAACACAAGGATGACGGTAAATGGAAAAGGAAGTGTAAAGTTGGTCCTGCATAGATCAACTTTTGTAATAAATGATGTGTACTACGTGCCAGATCTCAAAAACAATCTCCTTAGTATCGGACAATTTCAGCGAAAAGGCTTGTCTTTTCTTTTTCAACTAAATATGTGCAAAGTGTTTCATCAAGAAAAAGGTCTGATCTTTCAGAGCTATATGAGCAGCAACCGTATGTTTCCAGTTAGTGAAGAATTAGAAGAAGTTACTGATCAGAAAGGAGATGGGTGTTTGTATACAAGTAATGAAGACAATGCCCAGCTATGGCATGAAAGAATGGGTCACCTTGGCAATACCAGCATGGAACTTCTTCAAGTAAAAGACATGGTACGTAATCTTCCTAGTTTTGCTGTTAATAAAATTGTTTGTGAGCAATGCATGGTTGGCAAACAAACAAAAAATGCTATCCCAAAAAGGAGCAGCTGGAGGGCAGAAGGAATACTGGATCTGGTGCACTCAGATATTTGTGGACCCATTACTCCTACATCTCACACAGGWAATAGGTATTTTCTGAGCTTTATAGATGACTATAGTCGTAAAGCTTGGGTGTATCTATTGTCTGAAAAGTCACAGGCTTTCGAAAGTTTCAAACAATTCAAAAAGAAGGTGGAGGTTGAAACAGGACGAATGGTTAAAGCCCTCAGGACAGATAGAGGAGGAGAATACATGTATGATGCTTTTAAGACTTTTTGCTCAGAGCATGGTATTAAAAGACAGCTCACCACCAGTTTCACTCCCCAGCAAAACGGGGTTGCTGAAAGGAAGAACAGAACTGTCATAAACATGGTGGTATCTATGATCGCAGCAAAAAACATGCCAAAGAAATTCTGGGGAGAAGCAACTGTTTGGAGTTTTTATGTATTGAACAGGTGTCCAACCAAGGCTCTCACAAACATGACACCACAAGAGGCTTGGAGTGGAGTCAAGCCAACTGTTGATCACTTTAGAGTATGGGGCTGTCTTGCTCATGTCCATATTCCAAAACAGAAGAGAACCAAGCTTGATGATAAAAGTTTTGTGTGCATTCTAACTGGAGTAAGTAAAGAATCAAAAGCCTACAGATTGATTGACCCACACACACTCAAGGTTGTAGTCAGTAAGGATGTGGTCTTTGAAGAACACAAGTCATGGTGTTGGAATGTTGATAAAGAATGGAAGGAAAAAAATGAGATTATATGGGGAGATTATGAGTTTACTGAAGATGACTATGTGTTCGTGAATGATCAAAATGAGGAGCCTGAACAGGAAGAGGATGCAGATCAAGCCTTGAGTCCAGTAGTTGCTGAACAAAATGTTGGGGTTGGAAGTTCAGGACTCGGGGAAGGAAGACCTCAAAGAACAAGAAGACCACCTGCCTACTTAAGTGACTACTTTACTGGAGATGATGACGAATTGGATTCTGATGGTAATGAGATGATGTTCACAGATCTCATACATCAGGATCCARTTTATTATGAAGATGCAGCCCAAGATGATAGGTGGAAAAAAGCAATGGATCTCGAAATCCTTGCTATTGAAAGAAATCAAACGTGGCAGTTGGTAGATCTGCCAGCAAACACTAAATGCATTGGGGTGAAATGGATCTTYAAAACCAAGCTAAATGAAAAGGGAGAAGTAGAGAAGCATAAAGCCAGGTTGGTCGCGAGAGGTTATGGTCAGGAGTATGGTGTTGACTATGTAGAAGTGTTTGCTCCTGTTGCAAGAATGGATACCATTCGGCTGATGATTGCTATAGCTGCTCAAAAGGGTTGGAGCATCTACTAGATGGATGTAAAATCAGCTTTTCTTCATGGAAAGCTGGAGGAAGATGTGTACGTGCAACAGCCACAAGGGTATGTCAAGAAGAATCAAGAGCATAAAGTGTATAAACTCCACAAGGCTCTATACGGGCTTAAACAAGCTCCTAGAGCTTGGTTTAGTCGTATTGAGACCTATTTTATCAAGGAAGGTTTTGTGAGAAGCTCTTCAGAACATACTCTATTTATCAAAAGAAGATCAGATGGAAGTTTATTAATGGTGAATGTTTATGTGGATGATCTTCTGTATACGGGAAACAATGAAGAAATGTTGAAAGAATTTAACTCTTCAATGAAGGGTGAGTTTGAAATGACGGATTTGGGGAAGATGAGATATTTTCTGGGATTGGAAGTGACGCAGACTGCAAGTGGAATTCACGTGTCTCAGCAAAAGTATGCAGTAGAAATACTTGATCGCTTCAACATGATGAATTGCAATGCTGTGATTAATCCTATGGTTCCAGGTTGTAAGCTGAAAACAGAAGATGGAGAACCCATTGATGAAACACTGTTCAAAAGCCTAGTAGGGTGTCTGATGTATATCACTGCTACAAGGCCTGATATTCAATTTGTTGTAAGCTACATCAGCAGGTTCATGTCTAAGCCCACTGATATTCACTTCGCAGCTGCAAAAAGGGTTTTGAGGTATCTTCAAGGTACTTTGGACTATGGAGTTTGGTACAAGAAAGGTGGAAAGGGTGAAATAGAAGTGTTCACAGACAGTGACTTTGCCGGAGACTGGAATGACCGRAAAAGTACCTCCGGATACTTGGTATTGTGGGATGGAGCTGCAATAGCTTGGTCTTCAAAGAAACAAAGTGTGGTTGCCCTGTCATCTACGGAAGCTGAATATGTTGCARCTGCAGCATGTGCTTGTCATGTGATATGGCTTCGTGGAATGCTTGAGGAAATTGGAATGAAACATGAAGAAGGCACGGTGATTCAATGTGACAACACCTCAACAATTAAACTCTCTAAAAATCCTGTCTTTCATGGAAGATGCAAGCACATCGGGGTGAAGTTTCACTTCCTACGTGATCTGGTTGGAAAAGGTACTATTGAGTTGAAGCATGTTGGGACAAAGGATCAAGTTGCCGATATCTTGACTAAGCCACTGCATCGAGATAACTTTGTGAAAATAAGAAAAAGGCTTGGAGTATGTTCGATGGAAGACAAACTGAACATGAATGTTTAGTTTGGGGGAAGGTTTGTTGGAAGTGACCGTTGCACATAAAAGAATTCGTCAAATAAAGCTGTTCGGATAATCAGGAGCTGCACATGTGGTTTACCTATTCCTTAGCTAT
>NW_020206064.1:0-4369 GCF_001531365.2 Cynara cardunculus var. scolymus | reverse complement strand
TTAAATACATAAAATAGCAACTCACTTTCATAAATTTTTTTATTATAGTATTTTATTTTTATTTTTCTTTATCACAACAATGTATTTTTAAATTATTTTTTATTAAGACATCACACTTTAAAAAATCTACCTATTATAGCAATGAATAACTTGTTACCTTTTAAACCAGTTAACCCCTTGACTTTTTTTTGTCTATGTGGTTTTAATGAGGTGATGTGGATGACACATCATTTTGATGACTTAATTAAAATAAATATAAAAATCTAATTCAAATTATTATTAGTGATTTTCATTTTTTATTGCTATGATTTAAAAAATATTTAATTTTTTTTGACCTTTTTTATTAAGTTGCATGCATATTGAATATTCTAGAGTAAAATATTTTTTAACTAAATATGCTACATTATTTTCGAGATATATATTTTTTTGTAAAAAATGCAACACTTCTTATTTTATGTTGTTTAAAAAAATATTTTTTAAAGTTCTCTCTAAATTGTTAACAAAATAAATTGTGTTCTATAATTTTTTTAATAATGTTATATTAATAAATAATTCAAAAAATCTAATTAATTTAATATATTTATACGTCTAGTAAAAGTTTTTGAACAAATATAATATATTCTTTAAAAGATAATATTGTTTTGGTAAAAAAAGGAATAATTCTTATTTTCCTTTTTCAAGAAACACATATATTTTTAAAAATATTAGCGGGATAAATTGTCTTCAACTAGTTTTATTAATATTGGTATATCAATGAATAATTTAGAATTTTTTAATTCGTTTAATATATTTATTAAATAACATGTAAAATATCTAAATATTAAAATTAAAAGTATATTTTTTAATAAGAACTAGTAGATGTTATAAAAAATAATTTTGAAAGTACAATGTTGTATGTGGATAGCCTACATGGACAATGAGGTGGCATGAACACCTGGTATAATGAGTAAATTTAAATTAAAAGGTTACTCAATGCTATAATGGATAAATTTTTCAAAATACAATGTTCTAATAAAAAATAATTTAAAAGTATATTGTCATAATAAAAAAAACTGAAAGTACAATGTAATAAAGAAATTTATAAAAATAAATTATTATTTTGTGCATTTTACCCAAATTAATATTCTACCATAAAAGACCAAATGAACCCTAAACACTAAAAGTATGTATCACGTTATATAGATTGAATAAAAGTTCTTTAGAATGTTAAACTAAATAAATTTTTAGTACATTATTAAACCAATTTTTAGTACATTTATATATGATATATACAAAGAATTGTGTGAGAATAAAAGTTTAAGGTGAGAAGTGTAAGAAGAGATTTAGATATTTGATAATTTTCATCCCAAAACAAACCATGAATTGTGTTTTAAAGGAGAGTTGAGTCAGTGTATCTCATTAATGTTGATATAATTGTTCTCATCAATCAAGATTTATTCTTTATTCAATAATGAAGATCTCTTCAATCAAGATCGATTCAAGGACGGAATAGCCAAACACACTAGTAGATCGATCACATTTGCATAGCAGAATGCTCGCCTGGTAGGACCTTAAAACCCATTACTTTAGTAGTTTGCTTTGTAATATGTTATATTTAACACATGTTCTTATTATTTGATGTTTATAGACTCAATCAAAATAAAGCGTGCCACCTACAGCTTTGGAACTGTTTGATTATACGCATAAGAAGAGGTCGAGTGGAGATACCTCATCTTCAGATATCAAGGGTCACGTGACTTCGGTATATCCGGGTTGTGGTAAGTATATCGTATAATTGTTATATGTAAAACTTTAGAATATCTATTTTGGTTGGGTTTAAATTTAAACTTTATAATTGGGTAACTATCTACCTAGTTTAGGTTGTCATTTTTGGGCAAACATTAGGATCGTTTAAGTTAAAGTTTTAGTGTTTGTGTGTGTGTGTGTGTGTGTAGAGAGAGAGGTTCAAAATAAAACCCTAGTAACCATTCATCTGAACAGTATGCACATGTGCATACGAGTAATTGTATTAGAACTAAAATTTTAATTTTTCATATCGTTGCACTGGTAATAAAAAAACTAGACTTTTTATAGCTAACTTTTAACTCTTTTATTTGGCTATACAATCTTTATACTAGATTAATTTGATATTCAAATAATTATAAAATAATTTTGAAAACCGTAATACAAAATTAATAGACATAGGCAAACATTGTGTCTCAAATCTATTAATACATAAATATCTAATTGGTGTATGAGTCGATTTGTATGTCATCATCATCTTCATCGTCATCCACATCAAAATCCCCATCCAGGCATGGTGGCTGCTATGATGGTTGCCCGCCATAGCCAATGCAAATAAGGTCTTGAGCGATGGCGATAGAGACAATTGGATAGTAGCTAGAACAAATTCAAACATTTTAGATTTTTCAACTGTATAATACTATCTTTAAGCATGTCAATAAAATGAAAATGATAGAGAATGAGAATGAGAACGAAAATGGGAATGAACCAGTTTAATCTGGAATGAAAATTTAGGCCTATGGGAGAATAATCTCATTATATTATATAAAACAATCAGTTTCTTTTATTTTCAATCTCATTAATTATGCTTAATACCCCTAACTAAACATCCCATTAAAGTTGCATTGATGACTCTATAGAGGTTTTATGTTGGGTTTGTTTAACTACATATATCATTTAACAAGTCCACTGTTTTATAATATAGAATGCTATTCTTTTAATGTTTCTGGTTCATGATCTAATTTAACCGATTGATTTTATGCTTCACGCAATTACTCGGCATACTTCAATTTATTCCTCTCCAAGTCAATTGCATACTCCGTTAATGCATATTTCTCTTAATTACTTCCCTTGTTTCTATAGGTTTAAATATTTGGATCCTAAGCAAACCCACTATTGTACCATAAACTCTGGAGCAACTGATAGCTTGATAAGTTGCTCCAATCTTTTGTCAGGTTACAAGTAGATGGAAAAGAAAATAAAGATCAAGATTGTAGGTAATTCTCTCTACAACAATTGGACTAAAATCTAATAAATCCATTGTTATATATCCTTAACTCTATATAATCTTAATGAGACTAAATTGTTCATTAGGATTTATGTTTGGATCAAACCTTAACAAACCAAATAAATCTAATACGGACTAAAGCTACTATAAAAAATGAGGAACATTCTCACAGTCTTCAACCAGTAAGACATGGTCATTAATTATTATAGGACATGGATATTCAAATGTCATTTGTTCAAACATTGCAACAGATGGTTGATAATTTACAAAGGGACTTAAATAGATCTAACTATAAGTTTCTCATCGGCAAGTTCAACATGATAAGCATCCAAATCAATCAATTATAAATGGAAATAATATTTTCTAAATGGTTGACTGTTTTAAGTAATTAGAGACTGAGAAATTTGAATAGAAGACTTGAAATTTCCAAATCAATCTTGACTATTTCAAGTTATAAATTGCAAAGATGAAAACTTGCAGCAAAATGACACAAAATAAAACAATGCACCTTTAAGTGCATGAGGGTGCACAACGACCAGAAGAGGGGTGAGTATGATGAAATCTAAGCTCCGTGGTGAGAGTGCAGAACAATGAGAAGAGAGACGACTATTCTGAACTCTGCGATTAGGGTTTCAATTAGCCGTGGACGATTACAACGAGGAGCTGTGGACGATTACAGAGTCGTGAATGATTTGCAATTAGGGTTTCAATCAGTGTTCGATGTCAAAATATCGTATTATGTTTTCCCAATATAAATTTATTTAAGTTCCGATCAAGTCCCTAAAGCTTAAAGATATTTGTATTATCAACAATTTTAGTTTAGTTTATTAAAAATATTATATAAATGTTTTTTTTTCAAAAAAAAAAAAAAAAAAAACTCACCCTATAGCGTCGACATGTCGACACTGTGGATTATCCATAATTTTAATTTTTACAAAACAAATTTTCAAGTACTAACAAATTGTTAAAAAAAAAAATTGGACACCTGTTGCGACGAAGTCAACGTTGTTGATATTTTAAATTTTAGAAAACATATTTTTTTGATGGATTATAAAATATATTTTCATTTACTAAAAAATATTAAAAAAATTGGACACCTATTGCGACGACAGTCGACGCTATAATTTGAACTAAACACATTTTCATTTACTACAAAACAGTTAAAAAAATATGGGAAACTTACTGCAACGACAAGTTGTCACTGTAGAGTTCTATTTTAAAAAAAACGAATTTATACTTTTCTAAGTAGAGGGGAAAAAATCTATTTTAATACATACAACGAAGAATTGCATGTCATCGCTATAGCCTTTGAGGTATAGAAGTGATTTCTTGTAGTGTAACCAATATTTGGTAAATTGA
>NW_020206063.1:0-4354 GCF_001531365.2 Cynara cardunculus var. scolymus | reverse complement strand
ATATTCAAAGAGAAACGTAAAGCAGTTAAAACAACTCTTTGAATAACCAAATGCTTTTATTTATGAATGATGAACAATTGAAGAACAAATATAATCTCACAAGAGTTTACGTATAGTTTAAGTCGGCTCCTTCAGGTAGTTTGAACCTTAGGCGGAGGCCTCCTTTTATACACTTGTGTATAACTAACTATGCTATAAATTAGGCTTGAAACTATGAGCTGACTAGTCTGCATCCTTATCTTTGACATCCTTGATTAGCGGTGCAGACTTGGACAAGCCGCCTTTAAGTTGTTAGACGCTTGCGAGAATGTCTGGGCTAACGCGCGCTTTCCATGAAGTAGGTAACCAGATGCTCTGCATGAACATACAGAAGCTCAGCATGTACTATGCAGAGGCTCCTAGTCTTGGAGTTGTTCCTTGGAGTCAAGCGCTTATGCTTTTTGGTGTACAAGAGTTGAACAATCACGGTGATAGAGCGCGGGCTCTGTATAGCGGAACCTTCACTCTGAGTAAGAGCGCTGGTCCTTGATCCTCTACATGAGAGCAGTTAGCCAGTAGCTTCTATAGACTAAGTCATATTGACTAGAGCAAGACACTTCTTACTTGCACTCTTACAGGTTTGGGGTCTAACAATCTCCCCCCTAAGTGTAAATAAGAAGGATTCTTACTTGATTTGCAAAACAAGTCTAAAAGAAGGCAGAGGTCAAAAACAACCTCTAGTTTACATTGACTATCTAATGAAGTACAGTACGATTGAAATTGAAATTAAATTGAAGCAAAACTGAGAATGTACTTACAGAAGATAAGAGGCCTTAAGCATTTTGAAGTCTAATGAACTTCCTAAGAACTTCACGAAACTCAAGCATATTTCGAATAGACCTTAGAATTATTTTGGCACGCCCCTTTGCTCCAGAGGAGTTGTCTCTTCTCCTGACCAGATTGTCTCTTATGTAGCACAGAGTAGAGTTGGAGTAGTTGTAATTTTGGTTGTCTCAAAAGAAGATCTTCTGATTGTGCTCATTTCGAAACACCAGTCCCACTTCTGGTTCCACCCGAACCATCCAGGAGGGAATGTTGTTGATGCCGTGTAGTTCTCCATTTGGGGCAGCAACTGTCATTTGATTTTCTCCTAGATCCAGAGCTAGTTGGAAGTCAAACTTGCTTCTGTAGTCAAGAAGATCTACCATTGTTTGGTGGATGGCAGTGTTGGAAACAGCGAACTTCACTCCCTTGTCCTTCTTGTGGTCTGTAAAGTAGAACAGATGAAGAAGATCCCACGGATTTAGATTAACGAGGTCACAATCTGTGAACCTACATATATGTCTGTGAGTCCTCTCAACTGTGTACTTGCAGAACACTATCTGATTATGGGCAAAGGTGCGCTTCTTTATGTCCAGGACTTGTTTTATTCCATCAGCGAAGTGGACTGCAATGATTGGTTAAGTATAGCGATCGAGGAATCTCTGCCTGATGTGCTTTTGAGTGTAGCATTTGTCGACATGCTTGCACGACCATAACCAAGGAGAATGTTTTTCTCAATAGGGGGTTTTGCAACCTCTGGTTCTTTGGCAAAGACCTCTGTCTTAACTTGCTCTTCAAACGAGTTCACCTCTGATTCATAGTCAGAGTCAAGAAAATCCTTGTGTGAATGTCGAGATACAGAGGTATCATTATGAACTTGAGGTTCTCGTACGCATGAGCCACAAGCTTCGTCCGTCTTTTGTTTTAATGAACTTTCAAAAGTATCCGAGGAGTTACACTCAGAAGAATCTGCATGACCTTTAGAAGGATAGTTCAAGGCCTCAAGCAAGTCTTGCTCGAAGACCTGTCTTATCGTTTCTGTAAAGCCATCCATCAATTTCAAATCCAGAGTATTAAGAAAATCACCTGTGGATGAACTCTTGATTTCATCTGGTTCAGGTTTGACAACCTCACTTTCAGTTTTAAGATGTTCAAGATTTGTAGAGCCAAAACAAAAAATCTTATTTGTCTTCTGTATGCATTTTAAATCAACTTGTGGAACACATTTTGAAGAGTAAGAGATGTTTTTGAATTTTAACTTTGGAGTTCTGGCTCCGCTTTCAAGCTTACATCTTTTGAATGGTGAGGCTGTATTCAAAATAGGAAAATCTGGTTTCTGTTTTTCGCCCAACCTAAACACGGATTCAAGAGTGTTTTTCCTCTTCCAGGTGAGATCTAGGTCTATATAACCTATCCCTGTTTTATCCTGTTGAGAGTTAACTGTTTCTTACACCTACTGAGCATCTTGATATTTCTTAATCAAGAGCTCTTTTCTTTGTAAGCTCTGGTGTGGGAACTCCCTTTCCTTTTGAAAATAGTCTTTTAGGGCTTCAGAGTTTAGTCTGTCTCTTTCTTTTTCTATTAGCTCTGTATTCTTTTTCTCTATAGCCGCTTTTAATTCTAAGCACTCTTTTTTAAGACTTGTTTCAGTGGATTGTTTTGTTTGTAAAAGCTTTTCATTTTCCACTGATAACTCTTGTTTTTCTATAGTTAGTAGCTCTGCCTCTCGTTCAAAGAATAGTTTTTCCTTTTCCAAGGATTTTCGTTTAGATTTTTCGAGAGAGAGCTTTTGCTGTAGATTAACAAAATCATTTGTCAAAGCAGAGATACTCTCTTCCAGGTCAGAATGAGAGTAACGAGAGATAGAACATACCTGGGAGTTGGAGTCAGATTCAGACTCATTCTCAACAGCCATTCCACAGAAGTTCGCTTGATCTTCTTCATCGGATGAGGAGTCAGAGACCCAATTCTCTTGTTCTGCCATGAGACTCCTTTGTTATCGATTATACTTGTACTTATTTTTGTAGTACAGTTCATCTTTCACAAGAGGACCTCTGCACTCTTTGGAGTAGTGCCCCATCTTTCCACATTTGAAGCATCGTACGCCTTGCCTCTTCTGTTCCGACTGCTCTTCCTCTTTCTTGTTGGGAAAAGAAGAAGGGTCCCTTCAATCGAAAGACTTCCCTCTACTTCGGTCATTTTGTCTTCCTCTTTTATCGAAGACTTTCTTTCCAAATTTGAAGGCGTTGATGTCATCGTCTTCAGAGCTAGATGCTCTGTCTGTATCATCATCACTCTCCAAGATAAGAGCCTTCTTTCCTTTCTTCTTTTCTTCTCTGTGTCTCTGTTCTCTGTGTGGATGGCATGTTCCTGTCTCTTTTGAATTAGAGACAACAGCCAGAGGTCCACCCAAAGCGACCTTGGCCTTCTGCATCTCTTGTTCTTGTGCTTGTAGCGTTCTATATACATCATGCAGAGTCCATTCCTCCAAATTCTGATTTGCTTGGAGGGACATCTTCAAATTACCCCATTCAGAGTTCAATCTTTTCAAGAAGAGCATGGTGTTCCCCTCTTGTGTTCTGATCACGTCACACTTGCGACATTTGTTGATCAGAGTGTTGAATCGATGATATGTCTGTTCTAAAGACTCATCTGGGAGTGCCTGGAAGCTGTTGTACTCATTGAGGCACTGGGCACGACGATTCTTCTTCATCTTGATGCCCCCTTCCAACTGGTTGGCCAGTTGATCCCACAAATCCTTCGCTGAGTCGCACGCATCCAGTAACTGAAAGATTTCATTTGGAAGTGCCATGATCAAAAGTCGTTTGGCCTTTTGATCCACTTCCACTCTTCGATTATCTTCATCGTTCCAGTCACGACAAAGTTTGGGAACTCGTCTGGCAGGTACCTCAACTGTATCACCAGCAGCAACAATCCTAGGGATGACGGTAGTAGGAACGTATGGGCCATTTAAGATTGACTCATACAATTCTATGTCTAAGCCCTCATAGAAGTTGATCATTCGAATCTTCTATTGGGGATATTCTTCCCTAATGAGAGTCGGAGGTTTTGTTAAGGAGCCAGCACTATACATGGAGTTCCATGATTGAGAAGACGACATTTTTGAGTTGAAATTTCTCATAAAAGAATTTTGACAAGAAGGAAGATCGACTGTCAAACGATTTCCAGATTACTTAAAAGAAAACGTTTTTAAGATTTCAAAATATGAATGAAAGATCTTTAAAAAGGAATAATCAAAACAAAATTAAGAGTTTAATCCAGTCGGATATCGATCGACTAATCAATTGATGTGATTAGCAGGCTCTGATACCAATTGTTTGACCCAGATACTCTAAATTTGTAGAAATAATGTTTGCTTAATATAATACTTAAGAACAACAGGTATTTCTATTGATTAAAGTAAATATTCAAAGAGAAACGTAAAGTAGTTAAAACAGCTCTTTGAATAACCAAATGCTTTTATTTATAAATGATGAACAATTGAAGAACAAATGTAATCTCACAAGAGTTTGCGTATAGTTTAAGTCGGCTC
>NW_020206062.1:2872-4297 GCF_001531365.2 Cynara cardunculus var. scolymus | reverse complement strand
CAAGGGCATATAGTTACAATGATGAGTGTGGGACCGGTCTCGTATTATGGATTTTGATGTATAATTAACCGATTGACATAATTTCTGAGTCGTTTACTTGATCGATTTCGTAATTATGAAATTTAATTCGTCCGAGTGTAGTTGCGTGCTGAACGTTCCTGATTTTGAAAATTAAGCATCATAATGTCTACGAATTATTATACCAGAAAGAAAAATAACTAAAAGATAAATTTGAACAGCTGAAATGACTATTCATGTCTTATTCCTTGAGAAAATGGGCTTGAAAATAACTTAAGGACATAAAATGATTATTTTCTCTTGATTTATTCATTCATTATAAGGATTCATATATTGGGCCAATTAGCCATCATAAAAACCCTAGATTCCATACAAGAAACCACATTTCTTTGAATCGTACATCTTTGAAGAGGTAAAAACGTCTCCAACACTTTTTTAAAATAAAAAATTAAGGGGTCGTTTACCAAACATTTATCCGGTAAGTGTTTATCGATAAAATTAGCAGTATCATTTACTTATCGAGTTAGATTTTAGTCCACCAAAACGATATTTGATGCAACAATTTACCCGGTAAACTCTTACCGTGGTAAGAGTCGTCATCATTACTTACCAAGTAAAAATCTTGGTTCTTGTCTCGCTCTTATTAGGTAAGATTCTTGGTCATTACCATATTTATCCGGTAAGTTTAATGTTACTTGGTGTTCACTTACCAGAGTAAGCGTTTGGTAAACGGCCCCTAAGATTTCAGGGTAGTTAATATACTTTTATGTTACAACAAATATCATAATCTATATATATATATTAAAGGAGAAACCAAGGTTGATGACTTGGCTTCTCCTAAGGGTTGGAAACTTATTTATCTTTTTTTTCATTCATCATCTTTTAATTTTTTTTTTAATTTCACATTCTAATTTCTATAAACATTGATTATCATTTATGTTTGCATTTAACACAATCTTTTCATTTTCCCTAATTCTTCTTCATAAATTGTTCATCATTCAATCTCTTTTTTTCCATCTCCATCACTTGATTTGTTTTCATTTCATTTTTCTCCATCTCTATCACTTGATTTGTTTTTCATTTTATAAATTGTTATTTTTCACCAAATCTATTTTCAAGTTTATTTCGAGAAGACCAATTCAGGTATGCGTTCCTTTTTTTTTTTTTTTGGGATTTTAGAATTTTGTTTTTTCTTACTTTTATCTTCTATGATTTTCCTAGGTTTTCTCAATGAAATGGAGAGTTTGTTTTTTACAACACTTTTAGAGTTTTCATGGCAACAATGGTTCGATTAATCGTCTGATGATAGAATCTTGAAAGTATTACAAACCATGAAGTAGCCTCAACAAATTTCAACATATTTTTGTAATGGTTATCTTTTTCAAGTATATTTTGAGAAAACTAATG
>NW_020206062.1:0-1437 GCF_001531365.2 Cynara cardunculus var. scolymus | reverse complement strand
TTTTTTCTCAATAGAACCAACAATATGTTTTTAACAATTGTTTTAGAGTTTGGTTGACAACAACTACTCCTCATGGAATATTAAGAAACCAAGTTTAATGAAAAACCATTTTTCATATTCATCTTTTATTTTCTCATTCTTATTTTACATTAAAATGTTTTCAACATACAATTGTTGAAACTTTTTTTTCAAATTCTGTTTATTTTAAAATATTTTCAACCGCATTAATCGTTAAAAGATTTCATTTTTGTAATTTAAATAATATATATATATATATATTAAAAAAACAACCAATAATTATAAGGTGGATTCATATATCAAAGATAATATTGATTCTTATTAGTTTAATATATAAATGTGATCATCGACTCATTTAACTAACTTCAATAATTTTAAAAAGGATTATTGTCACCATGCAACGCATGGTGTCAAACACTAGTAGTTTCTTAAAATGAGAAATATAGGAGAGATGACAATTTTCGAGATTTGGATAACTCTTTATAGCGATATCGATAGAAAAAAGTATTCTTTTTGCTGTTCCTACTAATAAGATTTAATGTTTAAGAATTTCAATATAAAATTTACAATAAATTGTGGATTTGGTCCCTATGGTTTTAATTTTGTTTGGATTTGGTGTCCATAATTTGTTTATTCTAAAATACCTGAGTTTTCATTTTCATAATGTTTTGGTCCTTGTCACTAACGGTTGTTAACTCCCAACCGTTAGATGAGGGGCTTTTGGTCCTTTGCCATTTCCCCTTACTTTTCTCATTAAAATAAATCAAGAGCATATTGTCCTCCCCCTCCCTCTTCCTTTTAGAAACAAGGCCACCGTGCCTTTTCATCTTCTCTAACAAAACCTCTTTCTTCGGTTATCTTTTTCGACCACCACACATCATAACATAGACAAAACATACCAAAAACTCRAAATTAAAYGCAAAATCAAATCAAATCWAAATTASACACTAACCCACATAAACATACAAAAAACTCCAAATTCAACTCAAAAKCAAAATCAAACCAAACCTTAAAATCTAAATCAAAATTAGACCCCAATCCGATCTCTAACCATCAATAGTACCAAGAGTTCACATATTTATACCTCCTGATACCTTATTCGATTAGGACTTCAAAATACTCCTAAGAAWCAACCCTTGTTCCACSTTTTTCCAAAATCCTCTATGATCAATGAACAACCAGTAGCTTTCCTCTTAACATTATTTTCACCAACAACCCCAATTGGAGCAAAAGAAATCGAACCTTCGTTCATATGGCCAAAAGACATATCTGAAACATCAAATCGACTGACCTCTTGCACTGTTAGATGTTCGAAGTTGGGGACTAGTTTTTGGTTTCCAAAGGAAGACATTGGTAAGGTTGGGGGCTGAAAAAACAATTGGTTGGGGGAGGGAGGTTAAAGGTGAGGTGGGGATGTGG